>NC_090657.1:102695678-102895678 GCF_040937935.1 Hyperolius riggenbachi
TCCCCAACACATTAATATCTAGTTATCTGGCTTGCAGTCACTGCTATGTATCCCCTTTTCTTATTTCTTTCTGCTTCAAACACAATTAGGAATGACAGCTGAATAGATTGTGCGCCCCCTCCTACACTGCGCCCTGAGGCTGGAGCCTCTCCAGTCTATGCCTCGGCCCGGCCCTGAAGTCTGGTGACTGCGATGGCCACTCCAAAATGTTCCAGCCTTTAATCTGCAACCATGCTCTAGTGGACTTGGAGGTATGCTTGGGATCATTGTCCTGTTGAAAGGTCCAATGTCTCCCAAGCCTCAGGTTTGTGATGGACTGCATCACATTTTCATCCAATATCTTCTGGTACTGAAGAGAATTCATGGTACCTTGCACATGCTGAAGCTTCCCTGTACCTGCAGAAGCAAAACAGCCCCAAAGCATGATTGACCCTCCGCCATGCTTCACAGTAGGCATGGTGTTCTTTTCTTCATAGGCCTTGTTCTTCCTCCTCCAAACATAGCGTTGCTCTATGGGCCCAAACAGTTCTAATTTTGTTTCATTAGTCCACAGAACACTACCACAAAAGTTTTGGGATAGTGTTCCTTTAGGCCTCTTGCACACTGCAAGCGATTCAGATTCAGATTCCGCTTTTTAATCTGTTTTTAGTTCCGATTCAGATTCAGATTTGCAGTTTGCTCCCTGCACACTGCAAATCGGAATCTGAATCGGATGTAAAAACTGATTAAAAAGCGGAATCTGAATCTGAATCACTTGCAGTGTGCAAGAGGCCTAAAAATTGATTTTCTCAATAACTATAAGGTCTTCTTATAGTTACTAAAAGTTATTTTTTTACTTGTTCCCAGTATTCCCCTTAATATATGTAACAATTTTGGTGATAAGATGTATGGGGGGCTTTGTTATTAACCACAAATAACAGCACAAAATTACGCAAAGTTATAGAAGGATTATGTTTACATGCAAAATTTATTTAACATTTTCCTGTAATTTCGCATTTAAATTTTGCATCGTAATTGTGAATTGCTGTAATGATCCGCTCAGCTGGCTGCACAGGCAGACAGCTGTTTGACCATTCCTCTAGTCTGTGGGCTGCAGGTCTCTGGAAGAGAGACCTGTCCTTTCTTTGCAAGTTTCTGATCTGCTCTGCTGCTGAGGGATTTGCATACATTGGTTATGCAAATCACCTAGCTGCCTCCTTTGTGGGCTGGCAGTATAAGAAGCTATGTTTTCCCAGAGTCCTTTGCTGGTCATTCCTTCATGGTTTGTTGAAACACTCCTTGAGTGTCAGCCGTGCTATTGCTTGTTAAAGTTATCTTAGAGTAATTCTTGGGACTGCACTAGGCAGCTTCCCTAGTGCAGTTAGCTTGCTATCTGTTTTGTCTGTATTGCCTCTCTCTTGCGATTGTCCTGTCGCCAACGGTGGTTGTCAGGAAATCGTTCTGTCTGTCTGGGGTGCTAACCAGAGCAGCGGTTGCTACTGGTAGCCCCTTCTGTTCTTCTGTCTTGCTTGGATCGCACTAGCCTCTAGCGGTAGCGGCTGTGGATCCTTCTGATCTGCTTTCTTGGAGTATAGCTGGAGCAGCGGTTGCTACCTGCTATCTCATCTGTCTGTCTTGCTTGGATCTCACTAGCCCCTAGCTGTAGTGGCTGTGGATTCTTCTGATCTGCTTTCTTGTCCCTGTACCCGGATCGCACTCGCTCTGGCGGAAAGAGCTGTGGATCTTCCCTATCCTGTTCCTGTACCCGGATCGCACTCGCTCTGGCGGAAAGAGCAGTGGATCCTGCTAACTCTGTTGCTGTACTTGCGGAAAGAGCAGTGGATCTTATCTGATCTATACCTGTTTGACCTGTTGGTCTGTCTGTCTTGTCTGATACGAACGCTTGCTGTAGGCTCGGTGAGGTCCGTTAAGCAAGCGCTCACGTCCTCTGTTTCGTGTTTGTCTGTCGGTGGTTAGTTAGGCGTGCTTGTCTCTGTTTCCGCTCTGGCGGAAAGAGCAGTGGATCTTATCTAATCTATACCTGTTTTCTGTTGGTCTGTCTGTCTTGTCTGATACGAACGCTTGCTGTAGGCTCGGTGAGGTAACCGTTAAGCAAGCGTTCACGTCCTCTGTTTCGTGTTTGTCTGTCGGTGGTTAGTTAGGCGTGCTTGTCTCTGTTGCGCTTAACGTGTGGAGATCGTGCTGTAAACGCGTTCGCTGTTGCAAATGAGTGCGGTGTTCACGCTTAGTTAGCGTTTGTTATTTTCTTTATCATTCTCAGTGTATTATTTGTTGTGCCTTTGCTCTGCTCCTGGTTTACCTCTGCTCTGTCTTGTGTCACTTGTGGCAATCGCTACTCTTGCGATTGTGTTCCTACTTTGCTTCTGCGGTTGTGTGTTCACCGTTGCTGGTTGGCGACTAGATTGGTGCATACACATTCACCCTGTCTCTGTGCTCTCTCTTTAAGGGCTATCTTGCCCTACCCGGTTGCAATTCGGACACTTCTCATCTGGCATCTGTGACAGCGCGGAGACCTTGCTCCTCTGCGCTCCACAGCTCCACCTGCCGGTGAGAATTTCCCTCTACTGGTGCTTGCACCAAAGCTGGGTTCCCCCCTTCATACGCTTGTGGAGGATTTCCGCCGTGTCAGCGCACGCCTTGTGCGCTGATCACGGAGATTATTCCGCAATCGTTACAATTGCGGTGCAAAATTACAACTATGCAAAATTTTTGATCATCACTAATGAAGATGAACAAAGCTTGTATTAAATGCAATTTCCTGGCCCCTTTGGTGTGAGGACCTGAACTGGGATCCCTCTATCTCAAGTTTCCCACATTTTTTGTTTGTGATTATTTACACTTTTCTGCCTGCCTGATTTGCCACCACACATTTGCTAACCTGGTGCTCTAAGGGGTGTACAGGTTGAAAACTGCATTGTCTGAGTTGTGGCAAGGGCCTAACTGCGGCTTCATAACTGCTACCCGGAACCTTCTGCTGCCACAGGTGTTTACCTGCCTGATTTGCCAGTTGCCATCACACATTTGCATACCTGCTGCCATTAGGGTTGTTCGGGTTGAAAACAATATGTTCGGGTATGCATACATACAAATTCTATTTGTAATTCAGATTCCAATTGTAATTACGACATAGCAACCCATAATCGTAATTAGCGATTACAATCACTACTATTGGAGCAACAAAACCTGCCAACAAGGACATTCAGTGTATCAGGAAAGTCTGAAAGGGGCCCAACACTTATAGATTTGCAGAAGATTTGACCATCAGATAGATTTCTGTCAGATGCCTCACAAGTTGAATCTGACAGGAATCTATGTGATGTGTGCCACACACTAGGAACAGATTTCCAATAGATATCAGTAAGAAATCTATTGGAAATCGATCTAAATGCATTATTGGACCCTTATATCCAATGCAACTCTATGGGTCATACATCTGGTGCCAGCAGCAGATTGACCTAGATTTTCCATCCAGTCAGATAGATCAAATCAATCGAAATCGGCCTAAAGCGGCTGCAAATCGATCGATCGACTGATTCGATAGAATTGTTTTCTGATCAATAGAATCGATCAATGTCTGAAATCGACCAGTGCATGGGCCCATTAAGAAGGGGAGGGGAACAGTTTGTCAACAATTACTACTTTCTCAAGGTGATCATTACCAACATACCACCTAGGAAGAGCTAATACAGCAGTCAATGCAGAGCCGCTGGTAGATCCCTCTTGTCCGGAGGTCCCAGTGCCATTGCAACCTCTGCATCCCCTATTGCTATGACACAGATTGTGACCGGAGGTCCCAGTGCCATTGCAACCTCTGCATCCTCTGTTGCTATGACACAGATTGTGACAATAAATCTCTACAGTGTACATAGATTTCCCACTGTCTAGGAAATCCCTTCAGTCAGCTGAGAGGGCATCACAAGTATGTTAGCTAAACTGAAGCAGAAAATAAGGGTGCCGGTGGCTAGTGGACATTTTGGGCGCGCCATAGGCGCTAATGCAAATAGCATAAATACGGGGCCCAAAGCAGAAATTAAGGCGCCCGAGAAATATATTTTTCAACATGAGAACATTAAAGTTTTTGAAATATGTTATGGTTTTCAAACCTGCATAGTAAGAGAACACGTTGCTAGCCTACAGGCTAGCAACGTGTCTGTACAGTGTCGGGCATGCAATTTCGTTTTAGGGATCGGTTACTTTCCCCCATCGGGTGACAATTCTCATACATATGTAGGAGGCTTTACTTTGTGCTTATATTGATATTGATATTAATTAGCTACAGTGTGCTAAACTTGGCTTTAAATTTGACAATCTAAATTGATCCACGCTGCATCTGGTTTTCAGAGCCCTTCACTTTTGTTGATTCATTAAACCAAAGGATTATGAATTCTTATTCTTTCATTTAAGCCTTCTACACACCTATGAGACATGGCTGTGATCAGGACTTGATCCTCAGGGGACGGTGTGGGTCCGAGCCTGTATAGGCTGTTGCTATGTGTTTGTGGGGATGGGGGAAGAGGAGGCAGAACAACATACAAGGAGCATCATAGAGTGGGCAGAGTGAAAGGGAGAACAATGCCCTAGGCCAGCATTAAGCCAAGTTGATCCAGCAAGCGGATTGCTCCCCAATGCACCAAGTGGAATCGGGGGCAGCTGTAAACATGCTAGATTCTAGACAGTTGCGGACGTTATCGCCCCCAATCTCTAAGGGTGTCCCGTTCTAATCCTGCCCATCCTGCAATGCGGCTACAACGTGCAGGGAACTGCAGTCACCAGTGGTTCTCTGTACATCAGGATCTGCAGTCATTCTGATCGGATTCGCATCCACATGTGCATGTGCAGTGTGAAAAGGTGGACCTTGGAAGCAACACTGATGAAAATAAGTGACCAGTGCTGTAAACTGAGCCAGCACTGAGAGTTGATGATAATTTTCTTCCTTTCATCTATCTACAGGCACTGCCTTTACTGCATTTGCAGCCTGTGGACACAGAGAGAGAGAGAGAGGTAGTATCTTGGGGTGGAGAAAACTACAATAAAAGAGCAGTGATTACATTAAAGACCACGGATCCCCTGGTTAAGGGCCCCATATCTGGCACAATGATATCAGTTTAGCTCTACATACTGCAATAATGAACAGAAAACATATTGGTGTTTTCTTTATGTGCACACAAAGCACAGCCATTTCACAGTATTTGTAACAAACCTTGGCAGGTAGAAGTGTCAAAATGTGCTGCCAGTTAATAGATTTGTGCATGGTATTTAATTTAGGCCTGGAATTCACTAGGAGTAAGCGATCACGTTTGCGATTGCATTTCCCAGCACATGAAAGTGCTGTACAGTGCTTCCGATTAGCGATTTTTGGTTGTTTTTTTTTTTAATTTAAATAAATTTTATTATACTTATCGGGTGTCGAATGTCTGGCTTCCGTCCGTAGCCCTGCCCCCTCTGCCCAATCAGAGAAATGCCTGTGACCCCTTCCTTTAGGGGTGGGGCTATGTATGGAAGCAGGAAATCCGGACATCTGGTGAGTATAATTAAGCTTTTTTAAATCGTAATCGTTCGGCCACCCAATGCGCTGCAAAATCGCTTTTCAAAGCGATTTTACATCGTTTATATACTTAGCATTGAGCACAAAATGCTGCATGACCTGCAATTGCGATTACCCCTAATTGCAATCTCATTAGTGGGTCCCCCACCACACACTTTCATTGGCAAAGCGTTTTTAGGAATCGCCGGTGATTGTCGGTGATCCTTAAATGCTGCCAAAATCCCCCCAGTTGCTTCCAGCCCTCATAATGATATCTACTGTATGCTGCTAATTACTTATGCACAGGGCCAGATTTAGGCCAAGGCCACCTAGGCCATGGCCTAGGGCACCACAAAAGCAAGGGCACCGAAGCAGCAGGCTAATCTATTGCAGCATGTGCAAGCTTGCAAATGCTGCAATGCAGGGAGATCAGGCTAGCACTGCTAGCCGCCTGTGCAGCAGCCCCCTTGCTCCCTGTGCAGGTTTACATTGTGGCTTGCGGCTATGGACTTGGGCAGCATAGGAGACGGCAAGGAAGAGGAAGCTTCTGCACTGGAGATGAGTGGAGAAATTAATGACACTGATGGCTGCTGTGGTGTGAAGGCGAGCTGGCTACCTATACTGAAAGGGGGGTGGGAAACTGTACTATACTATACTGGAGGGAAAGGGGGAGGGGTCATCTGGCTACCTGTACTGGGGGAGGTCATCAGGCTACCTATACTAGAGGGAAGGGGTAATCTGGCTACCTATACTGTA
The DNA here is from genome assembly GCF_040937935.1 of Hyperolius riggenbachi. Classification (NCBI taxonomy): domain Eukaryota; kingdom Metazoa; phylum Chordata; class Amphibia; order Anura; family Hyperoliidae; genus Hyperolius; species Hyperolius riggenbachi. Next base: position 102,701,959 of record NC_090657.1, read on the forward strand.
GGGAAGGGGGGAGGGGTCATCTCGCTACCTATACTGAAGGGGGGCAGCTGGCGACAGTGGCCTTGGGCGGTAAAGAGTACAAATCCGGCCCTGCTTATGCAGCAATTGTACACTTCAATTTACTGTTGCCATTGCTGCAAAGATGTGCAGTTTGAGCTTACTGCCTGTTTTGTAAATTCTTGGCCGGTTACAAATTGAAAGGGGATTTTTTTTTAAATACAAAAAAAAAAGTTTGCCTTCTTAAAGCAGAAGGTATTTACAATTATTTAGGTTGGAGTGAGCTCTGACCTCTGAAATGTCTCCCACAATGCATCACTGCTGAATATGCAAATCATCTCTTTGCTGTCCCTGAAAGCTAAACACACCTCCAGACAGAGCTGCTCAAATCTGGAACCGGGAGACATCCGGATAGTTCTATCCGGATATCTCCCAGTAAATCTGTGCGGGGTGGGCGGGGAGGTCAATCTTACCTGTCTGACGTCTTCTTCGGTCCGTCCCTCTGCGCCTCCCACGATGCGGTCCAAGCGGCGGTCACGTGATTACAAACACTTCCTCCTTCCGGGTTGAAGGAGGAAGTGTTTGTAATCACGTGACGCGCGTGGAGCACATCGTGGGAGGCGGCCGAGGGACGGACGAAGAAAACGTCAGACAGGTAAGATTGACCTCCCCGCCCACCCCGCACAGGTTTACTAGGAGATATCTGGATAGCAACTATCCGGATGTGTCCCGGTTCCGGATTTGAGCAGCACTATCTCCAGACCCGCTGGAATGCAATGTGTCGTCAGCTTGTTAATATTACAGAGCCACACTGATCCAAATGCATACCGACTATTTCGGATTGATTGAGCCTCATCAGTACATGGCATGGATGGATGTGGCTCTATGAGGTAGGACTTGAAACACCCAGAGTTACAAGACAAAGACAAGACAAATAACATTTATATTGCGCTTTTCTCCTTGCGGACTCAAAGCGCCAGAGCAGAGCTGCAGCCACTAGGGCGCACTCTATTGGCAGTAGCAGTGTAAGGGAGACTTGCCAAAGGTCTCCTACTGAATTAGTGCTGGCTTACTGAACAGGCAGAGCCGAGATTCGAACCCTGGTCTCCTGTGTCAGAGGCAGAGCACTTAACCATTACACCATCAACCAACTGCGTTGGCTGAAGTTACAGATTGCTAATCAAGCTCATGGTGAACCAGAACTCCCAGGAGTGTGTAAGGGGTTAAATGAGACCGAATTCTCATATTATCTCAGTAAGATGGCTTTTCGGTCTCTTTTAGCCCCTTACACACTTCTGGGAGTTCTGGATTACCATAAGCTCGGTGGGTACTTTTAATACAAATATATTGCAAAAATACTTCTGCAGCATCAGTCTATATTTTTAATAAATTTGGCAATAAAAGGGAAATTTCCCTTTAATATTGACCTCAACAGCATGTAGATGAAATCTTAAAATCTATATAATAATAGCAAAAACTCTGTAAAGTAGAATACATGATAAATAACACAATAAATCTTGGTGCGGCAGTCAGCCAAAGTCTATCCAGGCAGCGCTGGAGTGTAACATAAACTTATCATGACGTGTACGGCACAAAGCCGAACAAATGGAGCGTATGACATTAAAAGACCCAGAGAAATGTTTCATAAGCTGAAATATTGATGTGTTCCTAAGTAAAAGCTGCAGTGATCACACTTTGCTCCGCTCCATCCTCTAATGCACTGACTATTACAATGAGGCCTTCACAATCAGAGCCTGGAAATGGGTCACTTCTTGCTCCAACAACACAGCAGAGGTAAAGCGGGGCTGGATGGGGCACTGGGGAGCAATGGCGCCCCCGTGAGAAGTGGATGGGAGAATATTAAGCAGACTATGCGCAAAGAGCTAGACAGAGCTGCAAACAGGCACAGACAACAGTCTGTGCATTGACTGAAATTGAGACAAAACTGCTACTCCGTGTCCTTCTTTAGGAGACTACCATGTTGCTGCATGGTGACCAACTGTCCCTCAGAGGAGCTCACAATCTAATCTCTACCATAGACATGTCCATTATAGTCTAGGGACACTTTATGGGGGAAGCCAATTAACTTATTTGTATGATTTTAGCATATGGGAGAAACCAGAGTGCCCAGAGGAAACCCACGCAGACATTAACCAAAACATGGTTTCTCTGGTGCACAGTGCCATCTCATCTTATTAAGCTGCACTCGGTTTTATGGAGGTGTCCACCATGGTTTCTGCAAATTCTGATAATTACTTCAGACACTAAAGGGCTATTTCTGCCCCATTACATTGGAGGAGAACAGCAGGGTAAAACAATGATTCAGTACTCATTCACAAACAATGAAAAAGTCACTATTATGCAGATTTTTTAAAGCTAAAAAATGAAAATATCTGCTGCCTCACTTCATAGATCCTCATGTCCTTCTCAGCAACCATCAAGTGCCGACTCACTCCCCCCCCCCTCCTTCCAGTTGACCTGAAGCCACGCCTCCCTGCTAGAAACTGACAGTCATTAGAGGGTATCAGTAAGCAGTGCAGCATGGTTTCAGCTGATAGATCAGTCTCTCCTTACATAACCATGTGATTAAATGGGAGTGACCAGGCAGCTCTGGGTCACAGAGGAGGCGATGTGCATCTATGAATTGGTGCAGCAGGTATTTTTCTTATGTGTCTGACACACAAGCAAGAGCCATCCCCTGTCAAGCAAGAAGAATGCCTCATAAATATATATGTTTAGTTTAAAGGGAACCTTAAGGGCTCGTTCACACTAGAGGCGCTTTTTAATTTTTTCAAGCTCTGGCGATTTTTCAATATCGCCCTGAAAGCGGTTACACCATGCTTTCCTGTGCGCTAGTTCAGATTGGAGTGTTCCGTTCGCTTTCAGATCTGAAAAGCACCGCATGGACCATTTTCAGGGCGATTATGCCTCAATGGAAGGAATAGGAAAAACGCAAACGCTCACAAAATAGCTTTGTGTGGCGATTCGCGTTTTTTAAAATAAATACATTGTATTTATTCTTTTCCGGGTCAAAGAGTTCACTTCCTGAATTGCGTCAAGGAGTAGTATTACTTACTGTATAACTTACTGTATAACTGTATAACTTACCTGAGGCTTCTACCGGTCCCCTGCAGACATCCTGTTCCCGCGCCGGGACAAAGCAATCCTCTGGTCCCCCACACCAAGTTAGTTTAATTTTGGCCGACTGACCTGGCCGCGTCATCCTTTCTCACGTCACTGTCGTCCTGTGCATGTGCAGTATGATAAAATCTAACACTGCACATGCACAGGACAGCAACGGCGGTGTGAGTGAGGATGCACGCGGCCAAGACTGCGCAGGCACAGTGGCCTGCCGATTGGTCAGTTGGCAAAAACAAAACTAGCTCGCTGCGGGGAACCGGAGGATTGGTTTGTCCCAGCGCAGGCACAGGATGTCTGCAGGGGGCCAGTAGTAGCCCCAGGTAGGTTAAATTCTTTTTTTTTTATTATTAGGTAAGGTTCCCTTTAATGAAGCATTTGCATTAGTACATATGTATAAGGAAGGACAAAGACACAAGCAGGTCCAGCACATATGGAACATCATACCGGCTAAACAAGGTGTTCTGACCTGTCCAGGTTACCTTATTTTCCCTGGATGGATTGGCTGAGTCTGTCTAGAGATATCAGACGTGAGAAAGACACCCTGAGCCTGGCGTTATGGGCAGCTAAACAGGGACGCTCTGTTTAATATGGGCGCTTTGTTGGGGTTCAGCTATAGAGGAATGCAGGAGAGGAAAGACAGCCGGGTCTGAGACTGAGAGGGTGAGAGAGAGATTGGGGATAGTACTTGTAACGAATTTGCATCTTTTGCAACATACCTTGGGGAGCTTTTCTTACAAATGTAAATTTGAGCTTTTATTAAACTTGCCAAAAAATTTGTGTTAGCTAATGGCTTCTTAATTCTGTCTGAAGCGAGCGGGGGAAATTATGCTATTTATCTTGTATTGGTTTAAAATCACATTTGACAAGTAATCGATCATGGAAGGAACATTAACTCTTTGGATCAGACCCAAATCTGTCTGGCACTCTCCGCTGTGTCCCCCCCGATCCATTAACTCCTCTCTCCCCACATTTGGCACGTGGCCCAAACCCTCTCCTTCGCTTTTGTTTGCAAATACAGATTACAAGAGCCTTTGTGTGTATCCGCGCTTGTATCAGTGTACGTGGCTGCGCGCCCTTTTGTTCCTGTGCGAGCATGCCATTGTGTCTATGAGAGTGTCACAATGTGTGGCAGAGGCACTACGGGTGTGTTCAGAGGTCGGAGATAATAAACCCCTATCTTGCAGCACCCATAATTAACCAGCTTAACAGATTGCCTGCTTTACATCTTTAATTAGTAAATAAGATGAAAAAATCCCAAACCCTGTATTTATTTACAAAATGTCCATGATGCTGATGGCAAGAAATCAAAGGAGGTCTAAAAGAAAAAATGGAAAAGGATTTTACAATCCCAAGCCAGAAAGAGTCAGCTTTTAAGGAACAAGATTAAAACGGGATTTCTAAAGGCCGATCGCACAAAAAGCAAGAAAATAAAAGGTATATCTGTTGGGGCATTCATGATAGACATGATCACACGACTTTCAGATATCTATTATGCTGGGGGCAATATTAGAAAATGAAGCCCCCCCCCCCCCCTCCAGTGCTGCTCGTATACCCCCCAATAATGGATTCGACTATTCGTCCGTGATTGAAAAAAAATCCGGAAATTCCGTGATTAATTTCCGGATTTGAAACGTCAAGATTTTTTCCGTGAATGAGGCAATCACAGAAATTCACAGCCGTGATCACGGAAAAGCGTTTAAGCTATTATTAAAGCCCCCATACATGCTACAATCCCCCAAATTGCATGGATTATAAAGGTGATAAGGGGCTACCAAAAAGAACTTTTACTTTTTGAGAAAATGGATTTTAAAGTTAAATCAACACTTTAAATGCGGCTATTAATTGGTAATAAGTGGTTTTAAATAGGGGAATACACTTTAACCCCCCTGGCGGTACAAAAAATCCACCAGGGGGCAGCGCAGCACTTTTTAAAAAAAAAAATTTGTTTAAAGCATGTAGCTAGCCTAGTGCTAGCTACATGCTTCCCCCCTCCCTTCGCTATCCCTCCCACCCCTCCGATCGCCGCCGGCGCTTTTACCCTGCAGGGAATCCCGTTCTGAACGGGATTCCCTGTATGGGCTTCCCCGTCGCCATGGCGACGATCGCGATGACGTCATCGACGTCGTGACGTCAGCGGGTGTTCCGATCCACCCCTCAGTGCTGCCTGCCACTGATTGGCCAGACAGCGAAAGGGGTCTGGGGTGCGGCGCGGAGGATAGCGTCGAATCGGCGGGTAGCGGCGGCGATCGTTATGCACACGCAGCTAGCAAAGTGCTAGCTGCGTGTAGCAAAAAAAAAAATTATGTAAATCGGCCCAGCAGGGCCTGAGCTGCACTCTCCGGCGGCTTACCCCGTGTCACACACGGAGGTTAAGCAATCACAGAGGTGAAGGTGAGTCCCAATGGCACCTGGCGGGTGGATGTCACAGCAAGCGTGGGGCTGACTTAAGTAATCACTCACTGACTAGCTAGCTGAATACAAGTCAAGTATCAGTATCAGATACAGTATAAGGGCAATGTAAGGACTGAAAACGCTCTTGCTGATGTACAATATGGCCTGGAGATGATCCTCTCAGTGCCACAGAGTCTAGCAAAGACGGAGCTCTGAAAATGGCCCCCACTTTATATACAGGAGGGGAGGGAAGAGCATCCCCTCCTATGATTGGTTGGTAGGGCCTGGCTGGGGGCCTCTGATTGGCCCAGGGATGTCAATTCTGCCCATTTCCGCCAATCACGACTATAACCGGATTCAGAATACTTGAAATCACGGAATTTCCGTGGCCGTTTTTTGTGATCCAGAATCGATAACGAATTCGGATTCGGCAGTCAAATAGTGGAAAAATGCTAGTGAATCACGGCTATTCCGTGATCTAGGAAGTTATCCGAGCACCATTGCCCCCCCCCCCCACGCAAAACTTTGAAGAGACCCCCCAGTATTCACACCCATTCCCTCTTGTTGACCCGAATAACCAAGAGGTACATCTACCAGGTGTCATATAAGAAGTGTAGCTGATGTGACATCACCCCATAGCAAGTAGGGCCACAGCAACACCTGTACTGTATGGGTGGCCATGGTATAGAAATGAGAGAGGGTAAGAATTTGGGGCCCTCCAGAGCTGCCGCTCCCTCTATAGGTACACCTTTGGGATTTAATTACACAATGCTAGTCAGAGAGGTGCATGGATGATGGTAGAGTGTGGGGAGATGCAGCTACAATAAGCAGTTTATTCTGCTGAAGTTGTCATCTGAGACAATTTGTGGAGAAGAATGGCTGGTTGAGATCATGTGATCATGTATGCAAATGCTATCCAAACGTTATTACCCTTGTCCAGCTGGAATAAAAGGGGTAGATAGTTTTAGGAGTCAGCAGTATTGCATAGAACCAATATATGTTATCATTAGTTCTTTAAAAAAAAAGATAAAATAGATAACATCTTTACATGAGCATACTCCACCATGTAATATAGAGGTGTACCGGTAAGTCAAATTGGTTAAACAGCATCTCACCATACATCAGGCATGTCCAATGTCCCGCCCAGGGGCCAAATGTGGCCGTCGAGCCATTTCTGGTAGCCCCGAAAGCTCTCTACTGTTAATTCCATGTGGCACGCAGGCCGTAGACAAGGAAAATACCATATAGTGTTTTCTACTGGCGGACACAAATTGCCAGAGCTGCAGCCACTAGGAAGCACTCTACAGGCAGTGTCAAGGAGTCTTGCCCAAGGTCTCCTAATGAATAGGTGCTGGCTTACTGAACAGGAAGAGCAAAGATTAAAATCCTGTGGTTTATGAGTTTATTCCTGTGAAAATGTTTTATTTGACAAAATGTCACAGGCATACTGTACCTAATGGCAATCAGCAAAAATTGTGCTTAATTTAGATCGTTCAGCCCCCTAGCAGCACAGAGATCGCTTCCTCGTAGGCTCTCAGCATAGAATGTCGGTGCTCATTGACATGAATATAATGCGGCATGTTAATTTTTACCAATATCCTACTAGCGGCTATCTTCAGTGCCCTTTTTACTGGGGGCCTTTTTTTACATGTACGCATATTCGATACCTGTAAAGATACAGTATGATATACAGGAAAAAAAGTAGCAAAATGTAAAATAATGCAAATTTCTATAAGAGGAAAATGTTTCTATCATGTTCCAAAAAATCAGTCACTCACTTTTACAATTCACTAAAGTAATAAGATGAACAATGGACAAAAAGAACACCAGCACAATTCACACATCATAAACATCAATTTTTTTATCCGACAGCCATAAGGAAGTGCACTCTGTTCCACAAAAGCAGCATTTATTTGTTGACTTATGTGCACTGTAGTGATTCTTTATGGAGGCAATGTAGATTCAGTAATCGTTTATGTATGTCAAAGTGCTGATAAACTTAATGTAATGACATTGAAAGTTATACTGCACCGACAACATTGTGTAAGTAATGACTCATTGAGGCCTTGTTCACATTAGTAATCGCCAGCACAATTGCAAGCGCTAAGCGGTTTTGTGAGCGCCATTTAAAGCGCTTTTCCCTGCGCTTTCTCAGTGATTGTCATTTTTTACAAACGCTTTTGTAAGCGCTTTTGTGTGGCAATTTGCGCTTTTCTTCCTCAAGACAATCAGGAAGTGAACTCTTTGACCCGGAACTGACTGTATTATAATATACATTGCGAGCAAAAGCGCTCACCAAAGCGCTTTTCCAAGCACTTTTTCAAGGGCTTAGTGATTTTCCTATACCTTGTATTGCAGTGCAAATGCTCAGTAAATGTTGCAGGACAGGAGTTCGCGATTGGAAAGAAAGCTCAACGCTCATGTGAGATCACTCACATAGAGCAACATTGCATAAGCGCTTTTAAAGCGATTTCTTTAAAACACCAGCGCTAAAAAAACAATCACTCATAGGGCTCGATTCACAAAGACGTGCTAATGCATAGCATGGCCGTGATATGCGTGTAGCGTGCAATGTTACTTGCGCAAAGTTTTATGTGCGCAAAGTTTTACACGTACGCGTTAAAGCTCTTTGTGTGTTAACGCATCACAATACGCACATTGTGCCATGTTGACTCATTAAGAGCTTAGTGAACCCCCTCTACCCCGCCCAACATGGTGCCCCCCATGAAAATAATCGTAATGCAGCAATGCTTCACCAGAATATAATCGTAATGCAGCAATGTTTCACCAGAAAATAATCGTAATGCAGCAATGTTTCTTCAGAAAATAATCGTAATGTAGCAATGTTTCACCAGAAAATAATCGTAATGTAGCAATGTTTCACCAGAAAATAATCGTAATGTAGCAATGTTTCACCAGAAAATAATCGTAATGCAGCAATGCTTCACTAAAAAATAATCGTAATGAAGCAATGTTTCACCAGAAAATAATCATAATGCAGCAATGCTTCTGTAACGATCTGCTAGTGCGTGAGCACTAGCAGACAGACAAATATAAATAAAAAGTTCACAGACAGTGTCAGTAGAAGGCAGCACTAACACTGAGTACAGATAATGAGAATGGTGAGGCAAATCAGGGTCGGTAACAGATCTGACAGACACGGTACAAAATCGGCAGGCCATTACAACGTTAGTAAACAGGCAGAGGTCGGCAACAATCAGATATGCAAAGGTAAAGAATCAGCAGGCAAAAGCTAAGTGAGTGTTCAGGCAGAGGTCGGCAACAGATCAGATTGGCAAAGGTACAGAATCGATAGGCAAGGAGTAGTCAGAGGATCAAGCAGAAGTCAAACACAGTATATCAATCAGTAATAATAATAATAGGCTAGCTGGTATGGAATCCCCGAGGTCCTGCCTGTTCAAGCCACACACGGAACTGACTAAGGTCTGAAGCCTTCACTGCGAAGTGTTAGCTAGAGCAGACAGTGAGCAAGTGTCAGAACAGAGCTTAAATAGCCCGGGTAAGCAGGAGAACACGCCCCCACGCCGCCTGGCCAATCCTGAAGCCGGAGGTGGAGTCCTGCGTGTTAGCTGACACGCTTCCTAAGAGCATAAGAGTAGCGACGCAGCCAGTGCATGCGTCCGCCCTCATTTTCAGTCAAAGTATCATGCGGCCGGATCCCCGCAGACACGCTGTTAACATCATCCCTGCCACTGCGGCCGGCCGCACCAGAAGCCTCAGATGCGCTGCCAGCGGAGGAAACAGCAACTGAGCTGGTAAGCGCAGAATTACTGACAGCTTCACTAGAAAATAATCGTAATGCAGCAATGTTTTACCAGAAAAAAATCATAATGTAGCAATGTTTCACCAGAAAAAATAATCATAAGGCAGCAATGTTTCACCAGAAAATAATTGAAATACAGCAAAGTTTCACCAGAAAATAATTGTAATGCATGTAACGATCGGTGTCAGCACACAGAGAGAATCTGATTATTGGTGATCTGCAGTATCACCAAGAATACAGATATATACCCGATTATTGATGATCTGCAGAATCACTGATAATCCAAGTATAACTAACATCTGGACACCTATATAGTGTGAGTGCTTGGTACAACAGTAATAACTTTGAGTGAGACCACCCAAGGAGCAGGTGGTCTTTGGCAGTATGGGCGATACTGCCTTCTGAGAAGTGCAAAAACCTTCCAGCAGCCTGAGACCTCCAAAGGGGTGGAGTCCCAGGCTGAAAGTAGGAAGGACCAGTGAGTAAGTGACACCTGAAAGGTGGACGTCACTAGCAGGTCTGGAGACTATCTCTTAAGGAGAGAGATAGCTCTCAAGGTCGGGCAAGCCAGGTCGGCAACACACGGACAGACAAGGTACAGAGACAGAAGGCGGATTCGGTATCCAAGGCAGGCAGGGTTGGCAACAGATAATCAGATATGCATAGGTACCGAATCAGAAAGCAGAGGGATAGTCAGAAAGGCAATAGGTCATAACAGATATCAAACAATGCCTAGTCTTGGGTGTGAGGTCCGTGGTCTCTTCACCCTGGAACTAGTCTGGATTATAATTTGATGGTACACAGTATCCCTAGTCTTGGGTGTGAGTTCCGTGGTCTCGACACCCTGGAACCAGTCTGAAGTATAACACAATGATAACACAAAGTCCCTAATCTTGGGTGTGAGGTCCGTGGTCTCGACACCCGGGAACTAGTCTGAAGTATAACACAATGATAACACAAAGTCCCTAATCTTGGGTGTGAGGTCCGTGGTCTCGACACCCTGGAACTAGTCTGCAGTATAACACAATGATAACAGAAGTAATCTGGCTCAGTGTGAATTCCCAGGTCCTCCTGGTTCTAACACACTGTAGGATCTGACTAAGGTCTGAGTGCTTCCACGTAAGTGTTCGCAACTGCAGACAACTTGAGACTGACCAGCAGTGACTGTATATAGCGCGGCGCTCTCCGGCGCCACCCATCAGCGATCAACCAATAGCCACTTGCTTTGAGGTCAGCTGACCAACCTGGTCAGCTGATCCCTCCTTGTTTGTCATAAAGGTTCTGCCTCTCAGCGCGCGCGCACGTATTCCTCAGCCAGTGTGAACTAACAGGCCCAGCCACACCAGACGCACGCTACTGCGTGCAAACCGCCGCGCTGGACGTGGAATCAGCCGCCTTGCCGCCAGTACGCGCGGCGGCTTTTCCGCGTTTTATCACAATGCAGCAATGTTTCACCAGAAAATAATCTTAATGCAGCAATGTTTCACCAGAAAATAATCATAATGCACCAATGCTTCACCAGAAAATGATCGTAATGTGGCCAGCTTTTCACCAGAAAATAATCGTAATGCGGCAATGTTTCACCAGAAAATAATCATAATGCAGCACTGTTTCACCAGAAAATAATCGCAATGCAGCAATGTTTCACCAGAAAATAATCGTAATGCAGCAATGCTTCACCAGAAAATAATCATAATGCAGCAATGATTCACCAGAAAATAATCGTAATGCAGCAATGTTTCACCAGAAAATAATCGTAATGCGGCAATGTTTCACCAGAAAATAATCATAATGCAGCACTGCTTCACCAGAAAATAATCGCAATGCAGCAAGGTTTCACCAGAAAATAATCGTAATGCAGCAATGCTTCACCAGAAAATAATCGTAATGCAGCAATGTTTCACCAGAAAATAATCGTAATGCAGCAATGTTTCACCAGAAAATAATCGTAATGCAGCAATGTTTCACTAGAAAATAATCATAATGCAGCAATGTTTCACCAGAAAATAATCATAATGCAGCAATGTTTCACCAGAAAATAATCATAATGCAGCAATGTTTCACCAGAAAATAATCGTAATACAGCAAAGTTTCACCAGAAAATAATCGTAATGCAGCAATGTTTCACTAGAAAATAATCATAATGTGGCAGTGTTTCACCAGAAAATAATCGTAATGCACCAATGCTTCACCAGAAAATAATCGTAATGTGGCCAGCTTTTCACCAGAAAATAATCGTAATGCGGCAATGTTTCACCAGAAAATAATCATAATGCAGCAATGTTTCACCAGAAAATGATTGGAATGCAGCAATGTTTCACCAGAAAATAATCGTAATGCAGCAATGTTTCACCAGAAAATAATCGTAATGCAGCAATGCTTCACTAGAAAATAATCGTAATGTGACAATGTTTCACCAGAAAATAATCGTAAATGCAGCAATGCTTCACCAGAAAATAATCGTAATGCTGCAATGTTTCACCAGAAAATAATCGTAATGCAGCAATGTTTCACCAGAAAATAATCGTAATGCAGCAACGCTTCACTAGAAAATAATCGTAATGCAGCATTGCTTTATCAGAAAAAAATAGTAATGCAGCAATGTTTCACCAGAAAATAATCATAATGCAGCAAAGTTTCACCAGAAAATAATCGTAATGCAGCAAAGTTTCACCAGAAAATAATCGTAATACAGCAATGTTTCACCAGAAAATAATTGTAATGCAGCAATGCTTCACCAGAAAATAATCGTAGTGTGGCCAGTTTTTCACCAGAAAATAAGCGTAATGCGGCAATGTTTCACCAGAAAATAATCGTAATGCAGCAATGTTTCACCAGAAAATAATCGTAATGCAGCAATGTTTCACCAGAAAATTATCGTAATCCAGCAATGCTTCACCAGAAAATAATCTTAATGCAGCAATGTTTCACCAGAAAATAATCATACTGCAGCAATGTTTCATCAGAAAATAATCGTAATGTGGGCAGCATTTTATCAGAAAATAATCGTAATGCGGCAATGTTTCACCAGAAAATAATCATAATGCAGCAATGTTTCACCAGAAAATAATCATAATGTAGCAATGTTTCACCAGAAAATAATGGTAATGCAACAATGTTTCACCAGAAAATAATCGTAATGTGGGCAGCGTTTCATCAGAAATGAATCGTAATGCAGCAATGTTTCACCAGAAAATAATCGTAAAGCAGCAGTGTTTCACCAGAAAACAATTGTAATGCAGCAATGTTTTACCAGAAAATAATTGTAACGTGGGCAGCATTTCAACAGGAAAATAATCGTTATGCAACAATGTTTCATCAGAAAATCATAATGCAGCAATGCAGAAAATAATCTGCACCTGTAAAAAAAAAGCATTTACCTGTAGATGACTCCTCTCATTTAGCTCCCCCGATCTTCTGTGCAGAACTCCGGCTGCAAACCCTTACCCCCCCGACAGGCAGAGCAGGGCTAACTGAAGATGGTGCACAAAGCCCTATACTGGAGACAAATAGTCCCCAGCGCAGTGCTTTGGACGCCATCTTCCCGTAGCTCTGCTCTGCCTGCTGGAAATTACAGACTCTCACAGGCTGAGCCAAGTTGCAGGCTGCAGGGAGTGACCTGGCACAGTAACCATTAAATTCCGCAAGCCAGTTCACCACCTGGGGGGACACCACCTGGCGGGGGGGGGGGGGGGTGGCTGTGGTGTTCCTGTTCTCCCCCCCTCCTTCCGCACATCATTCCAGGCGACCGTCTGGTCGGCCTGGTGCACCAGGCACCTCTGATGGAGAGAGTGAGTTATCAGCTGGTAAGTTCAGGAGAAAAATACAGAACACTTTTGCTTGATTTACCTAATGCGTAAATCAGGGGTCCCCAAACATTTTTGGTCAAGGGCCTGGACAACATACTTCAGACTGCTGGGGGGCCGGAGTATAGATAAAATAATGTAAAAATATATAACATTTAGCTTAGGTATTGTAGAAAGCACCATATCTAAGGAAAACATTTTGTATGTGGGGGGCCAGTAAAAAAGCCTCAGGGGGCCACATTCGGCCGGCGGGCCTTAGTTTGAGGACCACTGGCGTAAATCCTTGTGAATTGTAATTTCTTGTCAGTTCTTGAGGTTTTTAACCGCACAAGTCGGTAATTTACCTCACTAGTTGGTAATTCAATTTTCTATGCGGTAATAGGTTTAGTGAATTGGAATTTGGGAAGGTGTAAAAATCATCTTTTTTTTTCTGCATTATAGAATGCAGTAATGCTTTGCTTTGTGAATTGCAGTACAACTTTTCCTTATCAGAGCACCTCTTTGTTTTTTATTTCACCAGAGGTGCACTTTAACCACTTCCCGACCGCCCACTACACAGGGGCGGCGGGGAAGTGGAGCCCTGCAGGACGGCCTCACCCACAGAGGCGGCAGTCCATTTAAGGGCATGGGCGGAGCGATCGCGTCATCCGTGACGCGATCCTCCGCCCGGGATCGAAGCACGGGCATTTTGTCTCCGCTCGCCGGCCACTTAGCAGAGCCGGCGAGCGGAGGAATCCGCAGGATCCACCAATCAGGGAGTATAAGGCACTTTGTTAGGTAAACAAAGTGCCTTATACGTGCTTCCTCCTCGCCTCGTGGTCTCATTGTTGCAGAGACCACCAGCGAGGAGGAAGCACTTGTGAGTATTACATATACACTGTATTTTTTGCCCTCAGCCTCCCTGATCACCCACCCCAGCCTTCCTACCCCCCCTGATCACCCCAGCAGACCCCTGCCCATCACCCTTGCACCCCTGTAAAACCCCCACCCCCCCCACCTGCCACTAACTAGCGACGCTGCCCCTTAGTTTAGGTCCCTAACTGCCTCCTAGTCACCCCTGATCCCCCCCCCCTACCTTTAGATCACCCCCACACCCCATCCCAGACTACCCCCCTGTATACTGTATACATCTGTATACAGCTACATTACCCTCTGATCCCCCTCTGATCCCCCTCTGATCACCTGTCTATCACCTGTCCATCAGCCCTCAGCACCCCCACCCATCAGAGCAGACCCTAACTGCCCCGCGGGGGTAACCGATCACCTGCCCAGGCCCTCGATTGCCCTCGTACCCCCCTTCTGATTACATCCCCTGCTGTTTGTTTACATCTGTCCTCCCCAGCAATCACTAACTGATCTTTGATCAGTAACCCCCTGTGTCTGCCTCTCATCAGATCAGGACTCAGTCTGCCCCGTGCAGGCTCCTGATCAACCCCCCACCCCCTCAAATCGCCCTCAGACCCCCCCCCTAATCACCGTCCAAGTGCATTGTATTTGACTGTGCTGCGCTTGTATTCGATTGTGCTGCGCTTGTATTCAATTGTGGTGTAATTGTATTTGATTGTCCCGTGATCGGCTTCGATTGCCCCGTGATTGTTTGATTGCCTGAGACCCCACTTCCTGCCACACCCAACCCCCCCTCCCCCCCACACCCAACCCCCCCCCCACCACCACCTCCAACCACCACCTTCCGAGTGCATCAGATTTGCTTGTGCTGTGATTGGAGTCGATTGTGCTGTAATTGTATTTGATTGTCCCGTGATCGACTTCGATTGCCCCGTGATTGTTTGATTGCCTGAGACCCCACTTCCCGCCACACCCAATCCCACCCTCCCCCATCACCTTCCGAGTGCATCAGATTTGATTGGGCTGTGATTGGAGTCGATTGTGCTGTAATTGTATTTGATTGTCCCGTGATTGTTTGATTGCCTCTGAGACCCCACTTCCCACCAACCCCAATACCTCTCAAATACTCCCTTTTTGCTAGGTAGGTGCTCTTTTTTTCTGGGTAGTCTCGGAGGAAAACCCCATAAATTTAGCAATCCAAAATGGCAAGAAGGGGGCTTTCCGATGACGAGGTATACAGGTACATGGACCAGTCGGATGAGTTCTTTTGGGAAGAATCATCCGTCGAATCTTCCGGGTCCGATTTTGAACCTGTAGAAAGCAGTGGTTCCCTGACCGATACTGATGACGAGGCTATGGTCCCGGCTAGAGCCAGGCGTACCAGACCCCAAGTCGTTAGACCGCAGGTGGCGCAGGATCCGCCTCAAGGGCAGCAGGGTGGTGCTAGCGCTGTTGATAGTTTTCTTGGTGAGGCAGGCAGGGACGGATCTAGACCAAGTTGCCCCAAGTTGCGCCTGGGGCAAGGTCAGGTTTTGGCGCCTAAACTGCCATTCCCCATCCACATTTTGCCGCCTTTTTAAGAATTTAACAAATTGCGCCTGGGGCAAGAGACCCGCTTGCTCCCCCCTAGATCCGTCCCTGCTCAGGCAGGCACCAGCAGCGCAGCATCTCCTGGACTTAGTGCCAGTGCTTCCGTAGACCCTGACGAAGTGGTGAGCGTCAGCATGGAAGTTGAAACTGGTACGGTGGCAAGTGCAGTAGTACCCCCGTCGCAGCCACCAACAAGAAGACGGGCCCGTAGTACCCATAGACTCCCAGAGGTGCTGGCACAACCAGATTGGCAATCCCCTGATTCCGCCGCACCCGTAGTGCCCCCTTTCACCGCCCAGTCTGGAGTCCAGGTGGCGACAGCTCATCTAGGAACGGCCCTAGACTTTTTGCAGCTGTTCATCACCCAGGTTCTCTTGGACTTAATTGTGGTTGAGACCAACCGTAAAGCCACACAATTCATCACCGAGCACCCGGAGAGCATGTATGCCCAGCCTTTCGGGTGGAAACCAGTCCAAGTTTCCGACATTAAAATCTTTTTGGCCCTTATCCTTCACTTGGGACTAATGAAACAGAATGTACTGCGGTCGTATTGGTCTACGAACCCAGTAAATCATGTTCCCTTGTACCCTGCTGCCATGTCCAGGACACGATTTGAGTCCATCCTGCGCTTCCTGCACTTCAACGACGACAAAACCTGTCATGAAAAGGGCCACCCTGCTTATGACCGGCTCCACAAAATTCGGCCCCTCATAGACCACCTGTCATCAACATTTGCAGATGCTTATATCCCTGAACAGAACATCTGCGTAGACGAGTCCCTCTTACGCTTTACCGGGCGCCTTGGCATCAAACAGTACATCCCAAGCAAGCGCGCCCGGTATGGGGTGAAACTGTATAAGCTCTGTGAAAGGGCCACAGGCTATACATGTCGTTTTAGGGTCTATGAGGGAAAAGACTCAAAATTGGAGCCGGTCGGATGCCCTGACTACCTGGGGAGCAGTGGAAAGGTTGTGTGGGACTTGGTGTCACCCTTGTTCCAGAAGGGGTACCATCTTTTTGTGGACAATTATTACACAAGTGTGGCCCTCTTTCAGCACTTAAAGTTAGAAGGAATCCGATGCTGTGGCACTGCGCGGCCTAGTCGCCAGGGCTTCCCCCAACGGCTCGTTACCACCAGACTTTTACGGGGGCAGAGGGTCGCCTTGCGTACTGAAGACCTGCTCGCGGTGAAATGGAGGGACAAGAGGGACGTTTACTTTCTGTCCACCATTCACACAGACACGACAGTCCAAATTCAACGGGCAACTGCGGTCATTGAAAAGCCCCTTGTCGTCCACGAATATAATGTCAACATGGGAGGGGTGGACTTCAATGACCAGAGGTTAGCGCCCTATTTAGTTACCCGGAAAACAAGACGCTGGTATAAGAAAGTGTCTTTTTATCTGATTCAATTGGCAGTTTACAACAGCTTTGTTCTCTACAGTAAGGCTGGGAGAACTGGATCTTTCCTCCAATTTCAGGAAGAGATCATTATGGACATCCTGTATCCAGGAGGTGCCAGGCCCCCCCCCCCCCCAGATGCAACTAGCCGACTGCATGGAAGGCATTACGCCTATCAGCTTCCGTGTGCCCCAGGTCAACGCATCCGAAGAAAACGTTGCCGTGTCTGCAGCAGGGCTGGAACAAGGAGTGACACCGTTTATTATTGTCCCCGCTGTCCTGACCAGCCTGGTCTATGCGTAGGGCCGTGTTTTGAGAGGTACCACGAGCAGGTACACTATTAGAACCTAGGGAACTCCAGACACAGGAGTAGGCACACACTCAGTGGTCTTTCGCACATTGTCGCAGGGAGAGGAGAGGTAAGCTTGAAGACCAAACGGGTAAGCATAAAAATGGGAAGAAGGATCGGTTTCCATGCTTGATATTGCTGATCTGTCCTGGGTTGGCGATATAAGACGGCATGTTTGAATTTCCCTTGAGTGTGGACACCCCCGGTTTATATGTGATTTGGGCCTATGATGATGCTTTAATGCCACACAGAGTCATCTCTATTGGCAGGCATATTGCTGTATCCTACAGGCATAATGCTGTATACTAAAGTTCTGAGGCCCAGTCACATAAGTTGGTGGCTCACCCTGAGTGCAGGGTGGCACGGGGTGTCTCTCTCCTGAGGTTATCACTGCCATTGATGTGGAGGAAGATCTGCCATTGATGTGGAGCAAGGTATGTTTGCCGTTCATTTTTCCTTTCAGCCCAGAGTGCATTACTTGTATACCCAATATAAGGAGTATAGCAGAAACTCCTAATACTGGCCATACATGTAATGATTGCAGAGACCCTAAAATGCCAGGACAGACTCCACAAATGACCCCATTTTGGAAAGAGGACACCCTAAAGTATTATGTGAGGTGCACGGTGAGTTCATAAAAGATTTTAGTTTTTGTCACAAGTTAGCAGAATTTTTTTTTTTTTTTTTTTAACAAAGTGTCATTTTCCGTTAACTTGTGACAAAAAATAAAATTTTCAATGACCTCACCATTCCCCTCATGGAATACCTTGTTGTGTATTCTTTCCAAAATGGAGTCATTTGTGGGGTTTGTTAACTGTCCTGGCAAGTGGGCGGGGTGCTAAATTTTGAGCACCCCTGTAAAGCCTAAAGGTACTCATTGGACTCTGGACCCCTTAGCGCAGTTAGGGTGCAAAAAGGTGCCACACATGTGGTATCGCCGTACTCGGGAGAAGTAGTACAATGTGTTTTGGGGTGTATTTTTACACATACCCATGCTGGGTGGGAGAAATACCTCTGTAAATGACAATCTTTTGATTTTTTTACACACAATTGTCCATTTACAGAGTTATTTCTCCCACCCAGCATGGGTATGTGTAAAAATACACCCCAAAACACATTGTACTACTTCTCCCGAGTACGGCGATACCACATGTGTGGCACTTTTTTGCACCCTAACTGCGCTAAAGGGCCCAAAGTCCAATGAGTACCTTTAGGATTTCACAGGTCATTTTGCGGAATTTGATTTCCAGACTCCTCCTCACGGTTTAGGGCCCCTAAAATGCCAGGGCAGTATAGGAACCCCACAAATGACCCCATTTTAGAAAGAAGACACCCCAAGGTATTCCGTTAGGAGTATGGTGAGTTCATAGAAGATTTTATTTTTTGTCAAAAGTTAGCGGAAAATTGATTTGTATTGTTTTTTTCACAAAGTGTCATTTTCCGCTAACTTGTGACAAAAAATAAAATCTTCTATGAACTCACCATACTCCTAACGGAATACCTTGGGGTGTCTTCTTTCTAAAATGGGGTCATTTGTGGGGTTCCTATACTGCCCTGGCATTTTAGGGGCCCTAAACCGTGAGGAGTAGTCTGGAAATCAAATTCCGCAAAATGACCTGTGAAAGCCTAAAGGTGCTCATTGGACTTTGGGCCCTTTAGCGCAGTTAGGGTGCAAAAAAGTGCCACACATGTGGTATTGCCGTACTCGGGAGAAGTAGTACAATGTGTTTTGGGGTGTATTTTTACACATACCCATGCTGGGTGGGAGAAATACCTCTGCAAATGACAATCTTTTGATTTTTTTACACACAATTGTCCATTTACAGAGATATTTCTCCCACCCAGCATGGGTATGTGTAAAAATACACCCCAAAACACATTGTACTACTTCTCCCGAGTACGGCGATACCACATGTGTGGCACTTTTTTGCACCCTAACTGCGCTAAAGGGCCCAAAGTCCAATGAGTACCTTTAGGATTTCACAGGTCATTTTGCGGAATTTGATTTCCAGACTCCTCCTCACGGTTTAGGGCCCCTAAAATGCCAGGGCAGTATAGGAACCCCACAAATGACCCCATTTTAGAAAGAAGACACCCCAAGGTATTCCGTTAGGAGTATGGTGAGTTCATAGAAGATTTTATTTTTTGTCAAAAGTTAGCGGAAAATTGATTTGTATTGTTTTTTTCACAAAGTGTCATTTTCCGCTAACTTGTGACAAAAAATAAAATCTTCTATGAACTCACCCTACTCCTAACGGAATACCTTGGGGTGTCTTCTTTCTAAAATGGGGTCATTTGTGGGGTTCCTATACTGCCCTGGCATTTTAGGGGCCCTAAACCGTGAGGAGTAGTCTGGAAATCAAATTCCGCAAAATGACCTGTGAAAGCCTAAAGGTGCTCATTGGACTTTGGGCCCTTTAGCGCAGTTAGGGTGCAAAAAAGTGCCACACATGTGGTATTGCCGTACTCGGGAGAAGTAGTACAATGTGTTTTGGGGTGTATTTTTACACATACCCATGCTGGGTGGGAGAAATACCTCTGCAAATGACAATCTTTTGATTTTTTTACACACAATTGTCCATTTACAGAGATATTTCTCCCACCCAGCATGGGTATGTGTAAAAATACACCCCAAAACACATTGTACTACTTCTCCCGAGTACGGTGATACCACATGTGTGGCACTTTTTTGCACCCTAACTGCGCTAAAGGGCCCAAAGTCCAATGAGCACCTTTAGGCTTTCACAGGTCATTTTGCGGAATTTGATTTCCAGACTACTCCTCACGGTTTAGGGCCCCTAAAATGCCAGGGCAGTATAGGAACCCCACAAATGACCCCATTTTAGAAAGAAGACACCCCAAGGTATTCCGTTAGGAGTATGGTGAGTTCATAGAAGATTTTATTTTTTGTCAAAAGTTAGTGGAAAATGACACTTTGTGAAAAAAACAATAAAAATCAATTTTCCGCTAACTTTTGACAAAAAATAAAATCTTCTATGAACTCGCTATGCTACTAACGGAATACATTGGGGTGTCTTCTTTCTAAAATGGGGTCATTTGTGGGGTTCCTATACTGCCCTGGCATTTTAGGGGCCCTAAACCGTGAGGAGTAGTCTGGAAATCAAATTCCGCAAAATGACCTGTGAAATCCTAAAGGTACTCATTGGACTTTGGGCCCTTTAGCGCAGTTAGGGTGCAAAAAAGTGCCACACATGTGGTATCGCCGTACTCAGGAGAAGTAGTACAATGTGTTTTGGGGTGTATTTTTACACATACCCATGCTGGGTGGGAGAAATAACTCTGTAAATGGACAATTGTGTGTAAAAAAAATTAACAAATTGTCATTTACAGAGATATTTCTCCCACCCAGCATGGGTATGTGTAAAAATACACCCCAAAACACATTATACTACTTCTCCTGAGTACGGCAATACCACATATGTGGCACTTTTTTGCAGCCTAACTGCGCTAAGGGGTCCAAAGTCCAATGAGCACCTTTAGGCTTTACAGGGGTGCTTACAATTTAGCACCCCCCAAAATGTCAGGACAGTAAACACACCCCACAAATGACCCCATTTTGGAAAGTAGACCCTTCAAGGTATTCAGAGAGGGGCATGGTGAGTCCGTGGCAGATTTCATTTTTTTTTTGGTGCAAGTTAGAAGAAATGGAAACTTTTTTTTTTTTTTTTTTTCGTGTCACAAAGTGTCATTTTCCGCTTACTTGTGACAAAAATTAATATCTTCTATGAACTCACTATGCCTCTCAGTGAATACTTTGAGATGTCTTCTTTCCAAAATGGGGTCATTTGGGGGGTATTTATACTATCCTGGAATTCTAGCCCCTCATGAAACATGACAGGGGGTCAGAAAAGTCAGAGATGCTTGAAAATGGGAAAATTCACTTTTTGCACCATAGTTTGTAAACGCTATAACTTTTACCCAAACCAATAAATATACGCTGAATGGGTTTTTTTTTATCAAAAACATGTTTGTCCACATTTTTCGCGCTGCATGTATACAGAAATTTTACTTTATTTGAAAACTGTCAGCACAGAAAGTTAAAAAAATCATTTTTTTGCCAAAATTCATGTCTTTTTTGCTGAATATAATAAAAAGTAAAAATCGCAGGAGCAATTAAATAGCACCAAAAGAAAGCTTTATTAGTGACAAGATAAGGAGCCAAAATTCATTTAGGTGGTAGGTTGTATGAGCGAGCAATAAACCGTGAAAGCTGCAGTGGTCTGAATGGAAAAAAAGTGGCCGGTCCTTAAGGGGTAGAAAGCCCTAGGTCCTCAAGTGGTTAAGGCAGAAAGTTTTGCAACCGGGGTGACACCATTTACTGCCTAATGTTAAAAGACTCAAAGACTAAAGGTACCCATACATTACTTGATTTTCGGCACGGATATGCTGCAGATGGCAGAGATTGATGCTGCAATATGCCATCATTTCTGGGTGAAATCGACACGATTGACCTGGCAAGCTGAAAGGCTATCGCACGAATGTGCTTGGTTGGATGTGCAGCGGTTATGGCGTTCAATCTCCGGTTGGCGGATGGACCCCCAAATGTAAGGTGTACCCCACACATTAAATATGGAGGTCCATCTGTGCAGGACGCTCCCAGCAATGGGAAGTTGATTGAGGATGCACGCACCCAGTAGCCAGTGGCAGGCTCTGTCAGTGGAAATGAAACTTTGCCGCTGTGAGGGACCGGAGGATCATTTAGTCCTGGCCTGGGCACAGGGTGGCTGCAGGGGGGCAGTATAAGCCCTAGGTAAGTTAAACTGGCTTTTTTTTACAGACTTAAGTTTCCCTTTAACAAGATTCATTTGTAGGCAGTAGCAGTGTTAGGGAGTCTAGCCCAAGGACTCCTTACTGAATAAGTGCTGGCTTACTGATCGTGTATATCTGCTGACCAGGTCAGAGATGTAGGTTGGGCAGGACTTGTGTATGGATTTGTATGCCAAACATAGGATCTTGAAGCGGATTCTGAAGTGAATTGGAAGCCAATGAAGGGATTTGCGCAGGGGAGTTGTGGAGACAGAGCGGTGGGAGGAGTAGAGGAGTCTGGCTGCTGCGTTCATAAAGGATTTTAGGGGGCGATGCGGTTTTGAGGAAGGCCTGACAAGAGGGAGTTGCAGTAGTCCAGGCGGGAGATGATGAGGGCATGGACAAGGAGTTTGGTAGTGTCTGGGGTCAGGAAAGGCCAGATCTTGGAGATGTTGCGTAAGTGGAAATAGCAGGCTCTAGCTACGGTTTGGATGTGGGAGGTGAAGGAGAGGGCCGAGTCCAGGGTGACACCCAGGCAGCGGGCTTGTGTGGTTGGATGAATGATTGTGCCATTGACAGTGACATAGAGGTCAGTGGGAGGTGAAGCAGCACGGGGCGGGAAGATTAGGAGTTCAGTCTTATCCAGGTTTAATTTTAGGAACCTGGCAGACATCCACGATGAAATAGCTGAGAGGCCAGAGGATACCTTCTCCATGGTGGTGGTGGAGAGGTCAGTGGTATGGAGGTAAATCTGGGTGTCATCTGCATATAGGTGATAGTTAAAACCCAGAGAGGAGATGAGTTTTCCGATGGAGGCGGTGTAAATGGAGAACAGCAGGGGACCAAGAACAGAGCCTTGGGGGACCCCAACTGAAAGTGGGAAGGAGGTTGAGGAGGAACCATTGAAGGAGGTCTTGAAGGAGCGATTTGAGAGGTAGGAGGAAAACCATGCTAGGGCACGGCTTGGATACCCACAGATTGCAGGGGCTGGAGTAGCAGGGAGTGATCAACAGTGTTGAATGCTGATGAGAGGTCTAGGAGGAGAAGGATAGTGTATTTTCCTTCGGCCTTGGCAAGCGTGAGGTAATTGATGACCTTGGTGAGGGCAGTCTCGGTGGAGTGGCCTGGCCGAAATCCTGATTGTAGGGGGTCAAACAGGGAGTTGGAGTCAAGGTAATGGGTCATACGTTGGTGGACTAAACACTCCAGGAGTTTAGATGCAAAAGGGAGTAAGGAGATGGGGCGGTAGCTGGATGGAAGTGAGGGGTCTAGTGAGGGTTTTTTAAGTAGGGGAAGTACAGTGGCCTGTTTGAAGTCAGAGGGGAAGGTACCCTTGGAGAGGGAGAGGTTAAACAGAGTGGTGAGGACAGGAGCCAGAACAGGGAAGTGAGGACGGAGGCATTTGGATGGTACAGGGTCTAGGGGGCTGGAGGTGGCAGGAGAAGTGGCTAGGAGACGGCTGACTTTGTCCTCTGTGATAGGAGTAAAGGCAGTGAGTGGTGGGTGGGGTGGGGAATAGGTATTGGTGGGGGAGGAAGAGGTGGTGGAGTGGAGGCATGAGATTTCCCGTCGGATGCTGGCTATTTTGTCGGTAAAGTGGGTGGACAGATCAGTGGCTGAGAGGGCGGAGGTGGGGGGAGGAGTGGTGGGGTTAGGGAGGGAGTTGAAGGTGGCGAAGAGGCGCCGAGGGTTGGAGGCTTGGGATCCGATCAAGGCAGCAAAGTATTTTTGTTTAGCATCAGTTAATGCGGTATAGAACAGCTGCAGGTTGGCCTTGTACGCCAAGAAGTCGGAGTTGCTGCGGGATTTCCTCCATTTGCGTTCATAGGTGCGTGTCTGTTTTTGGAGGTTGCGAGTGTGTGCATTGTGCCAGGGCTGGGGGTTGATGGGACGGCTGGGGCGGAATGTGGGGGGTGCAGCAATGTCTAGGGCTGCTGAAAGGGCCTGGTTGTATTTGGCCACGGCTTGGTTTGGGCAGGTAACGTTTGGGAGGGTGGATGTGAGGGAGTGGAGGGGGTTGGCTAGTGCAGTTGGGTCTAGGTTATTCAAATCTCTTTGCCAACGACCTGAGGGTGGTGGAGGGTTGGGAGAGCATGGTGGGGAGATGGAGACTTCATCTAATGGATCAGCCAATCCCCAACATATGTTTTAGAGCAGTCTTCCTCAACATTACAGCACTTACCCCTTTATGAGAGTCAGCATCTCAAGTACTGCTTGATAAATGTATACTTGTTAGGAGTACTT
Organism: Hyperolius riggenbachi; assembly: GCF_040937935.1. Taxonomy (NCBI): domain Eukaryota; kingdom Metazoa; phylum Chordata; class Amphibia; order Anura; family Hyperoliidae; genus Hyperolius; species Hyperolius riggenbachi. The sequence goes on from NC_090657.1 coordinate 102,726,275, forward strand.
AATATTAGTGTGTACATTCTTTTAAAACATCCTTTTACACTTTCAATTAGCTAAAAATAAAACTAAAAATACTTATTCAGGCTCATTTGTGCATCATTAAGCTTACCTTAAATCAAAAATTCATTGTAATGGATTTACTAAGAAAAGTTCAAGTACCCCCTAAACCCAGCCCAAGTGCCCCCAGGGGTACATGTACCACCTGTTGAGAACCTAGGATTTAGAGGATGTAATTCCAGAGGCACTCTAGTCCATATCTGGTCATCCTGTCATAAGGTGTCAAATCTTTGAAATAAAGTAACTCATTTATTACGTAGAGTCCTTTGAATAACTATTTTTAATGCCCCTAAACACCTGCTTTTGGGTTATAAACCAACCTCCCTCAAACACCCTGAAAAAAGGCTTCTGCAACATATAGCTAATACGACCAAAATCCATACAGCTACAAACTGGCAATCTAACACCTTATCAATTTCTTCTATGATAAATAAAGTTGACTCTACAATGATCTCAGAAAAAAAAAGAATGCTAGAATTGAGGACAGAGCTGACATTTTCCAAAATCACGGGCCTCCTGAATTGCTACAGTAGGCTGTCAGTATCATGCTTTCACCTACAAGCATAGCATACAAGCATAGCATACTACTTGACTTAGGCTATGTGCCGCCTTAGGTTCCGAATCAGACGCACCCATCATGTGAAATTGCATCCAAATCCAATAGCCATGTCAATGCATGGTTATGGGTATTCACATGTGGGCCCATATGCAATAACTTTTTTTCCTGAGTTTTCTCCAAGGAGATAATTTTTCATCTTCTGTTTTAAGTAATTTTTCAGCACTTTGCTATTAAAAAAGTACCAAAAAGTAGGTGAAAGCTTACTATCAAAATTATTTTCATTATGTTCTTGCTTGATGGTGGTTTAAAAGGCATTTTATTGACAAGTTGTGAAAATATCATCTTGGAGAAAGCTAAGCAGAAAAAAAATTGCATATGGGCCCTGATGTCTGAAAAAATGCAGTAGTCATTTTTTTGCCGGCATGCAAATTCGGAAGCAGCCTATCGATTTCAATTCTGCATTAAAATTCACGTGCGGGGAAGCGCAAAGGTTTTACACAAATGGAAACTTAGCCAAAGACATCATAAGTTTACTAGCGCTAATTGGATTTAGAATATTTCAGCCTTTGATCAGCAACAGCTACTCACTTTGTTCTACCTATGTTTTTTTGTGTTCAGGAATTTGTTTTATGTTAAAAAATAATATATATTTATTATATATTAGGATAGCAAAGCCATCACTTTACCTTTTCTCCTAAGGTTTCTCCTAGGTGATATTTTCACACCTTGGCCCATATGCAATTAAACCTTTCTCTGAGTTTTCTCATAGGAAATACATTTTCATCTTCTCTTTAAAATAACTTTCAAGCCACCAGCAAGCAAGACAATAATTTTGTCAGTGCTTTTTCAAATACTTTTTGGCACTTTTTTAATTGCAGTATTGAAAAGTTATTTAAAACAGATGATCAAAAAAAACTATCTCCTATGAGAAATTTAGGAGAAAAAGTGATTTGGATTGGATCTATGGGCCCATATGCAATTGACTTTTTCTGCTGAGTTTTCTCCTAGGAGATAATTTGTCTTCTTTTTAAAACTTCTTTTTAAAATAACTTATCAGCCTTTTCCAATAAGTACTAAAAAGTAGACAAAAAAGTACTATCAAAATTGTTTTGTATATTTTCCGCTTTCTGGTGGTTTAAAAAGCATTTTATTTGCAAGGTGTAAAAATATCACCTAGGAGAAAACTCAGGAGAAAAAGTGAATTGCAATTCAGTTTTTTTCCCCTAGGAGATATCTTTCCATCTTCTGTTTAAAACAGCTTTTCAACACTCTTCAATTGGAAATGTACCAAAAAAAGTAGGTGAAAAAGTACTGTCAACATTCTCAGTATTTTCTTACTTGCTGGTGGCTTAAAAGGCATTTTATTGATAAAGGGCCATATACAATTAACTTTTTCTCCTGAGTTTTATCCTAGGTGATAATTTCAAAATTGTCAATAAGAAGTTTTAAGCTTGTAAAAGAAATTAAAAGCTTGCAAATAGTGATGGATGCAAACTGAAAAAATGCACCTTTATTTCCAAACAAAATATTGGCGCCATGCAATGTGATAGGGACATAATTTAAATGGTGTAATAACCGGGACAAATGGGCAAATAAAATATGTTTTAATTATGGTAGTATGTATTATTTTAAAGCTAACACGTCATGAACTTTTTCCATTTTTCTCTTAATATTCCCGTTAAAATGCATTTAGAATAAAATATTTCTTAGCAAAATCTACCACCCAAAGGAAGCCTGATTGGTGGCGGAAAAAACAAGATATAGATTATTTCATTGTGATAATTAGTGATAAAGTTATTGGTGAATGAATATTTTCTTGCTCGCCGGAGGTTTAAAAGACATCTGAACTGAGAGGGATATGGTGGCTGTCATATTCATGCTAATCTCTGTGGCTGCAGTAGTGTCCGAATCACACAACTGAAACAAGTATGCAGCTAATCCAATCAGACACCAGTCAGAAATACCTGATCTTCATGCTTGTTCATGGTCTATGGCTAAAAGAATTAAGGCGCGTACACATGCACTACTGTAAAGAACGACAGGTCCGTCAGACCCTCCCGCCGGGCGCTCTGCCGACAGCACAGCGTGTGTACAGTCTGTCGGTAAGACTGATAAGGCCCTTTCTGAACAATCTGCTGAGCGGATCGTTCAGAAACAGCCTTATCAGTCTTAAACAGTCAATAGTATATTAGAGGCGCCTCACGTAATATCAGCTGGTATTCTTTACTTAACAGAGTCCCACACTGCAGCGACTGTAGAGGTGAATCCTTATCCTCAGATATAAAACAGAAAGCAGCAGCGCTGTGTGGTCAGCCTTAAAGCAATACCGTTCCACCTCCAGAGATCCCAGTGATCTGTTCTTCCACTCCTAAAAAGTGCCACTCAGTGCACCAAAAAAAAGGAGATAGGGATTTTCTCAGTGGAATTATATAAGGCAAGTTTATTTGAGTGTTCAATCTTTCATAAAAATAGGCAAGGTAAAACTCACATGCAGAGGGTCCTACTCCAGTAGGAACCCTCCTGGCAACAAACGCTTCCCACTCCGTGTGGTACTACAAATAGTAACAGCGATCAGTGTAACATTGCCCGCTCTCGTCCCGACTAGTTTCGGCCTTCTGCCGTCATCAGGGGATACCTTATCTTATCTTATACCTTATCAGTCTGCCAATACACTGTACACACGCTCTACTGTCGGCAGAACGCCCGCCCAGCGGTAGTGCATGCAGTTGTGGGTTTTTTTGTATATCTGTTAATATTCTTCCTTTGCTGTGATATCTTGGTTCTCTACAATAGAAGAGATATTTGAAAAATAAAAAAAATGAAAACACAAGTTTTTATTGTCTCAACTTCATGATAGCAGTTTTTAATATTTTACAAGTCCAGTCTTGAACTATTGACATTTCTTAATCTGCTCCATTTTATAGCCTGTAATTTGACAGTTAAGAGAAACTGTCATTTACAGCCCTCGATTCTTAACCCTTACAATGAAAAAAGAGAAAAAAAAGGAACACAGCCCAGTTCTTAGTAGAACTGGGGTAGTATATAAATACGCATTTACAGTATGTCATCATGTCACACTTTAAGCAGAAAAACTCAGGGAGAGGGTTGCAGGAAGTACAAGGAGAGGGGATTGGAGAAATCAGTGAGTACTCACAGATGCAGAGCCTGTAGGGAAGCTGTGCTGAGTGTTGCAGCCCTCACTGGGCAGGGCTATTATTCAAGTAGCTATGACTAAGGAGCGAGTGTGAGGCTCCAATACACGTGAGCTAATATGTTGTCCAGCCTATTTATGCCTAAATAAAGATCTGACTTTTATACGCCAGTGAAGCGGATCTTCCTTCTTTATACAGTCTCATAATTTATAGTTAAATCTCTTAAAGTGTAACTGTTGGGTATAAAATAAAAAATCAATTCTTTATTTTTATCTGGTAAACAAGTAATAAGGATGCTAACCAGGCAATCCAAAAGTTAAAATCACTATTACTTTTCTTGTTGATAAATGATCATTCCCCAGTTTATCTGACTCCTATTTGGTACACACAAAATTTGGTACACAAAAAGGAAGTTGCAGGGCATGCTGGGTTGTCCTTTTTTGCTTCTCCAATTCCCCTCAGAATTATCTAATGCAGCCTGATTGGGTGAAGCCTCTTTCCCTCCTGTTTTCTCCTCCCACACCTCTGTTTCTCTCTGATTGGCCAATATTTCTCATGCTGAGACAATGCACTTTCTATAGTGAAGGGCGGGCAATGCATACACAATCAGGTGGAGGAGAGTAAGGGAGGAAATGACATCAGATTTGGCTTCAAAATAGCCACAGTTAAAATGGGAATTGCTAAGAAGCATTTTCTCTTTTTTTCACTGTAGAAAAATCACTAAAATCAAAATGTGGACAGTGCAATACATATGTTATGTAAGTAGAGCAAACATTGATCTACTTATATATGTGGGGTTTTTTTCTGAGATAGTATGGCTGACAGGTCCGGTAGGTTAATTGGCCTTCATGAAGAACTGACCTAGAGGAAAGGATGCCACGCACATAACAATAGACCCCCACAACTGCAGGGGTGGGGTGTCTGGGGGCACAGCAGATCAGTGTTGGGTTGTGTCTCCTCTCCCTCCTGGCAGCCACTCACTCTATGCTGCTCCCCTCTGGCTTCCGTTCACATGGCTTGCAGCATGGAGCCGGCCATGTAGCAGAGTGAGTGGCTGCTGGAGGAAGACCAGACGCAACAAAAACAGATAAATGTATTTACACACCTCCGCTGCACTCTGCTAGGGGAAAGGGAGGAGGAGCAGGACCTACATAGCTGCAGTTGTGGGGGGCTATTATTATGCGCCTGTCATCCTTTCCTATAGGTCAGTTCTTCGTAAAGGCTAATAAACCTACCTTTAGAGATGTAAGTATAAATTATGGGGCCCAAAGAAAAATTGTGACCTAAGCACACTTGAATAATAGCACCCTCTTTCAGGAAGGGCTGCAACACTCAGCATAGCTGGGGGGAGCTATTTGCTGCAGGGGGCCCCACAATTGTTGTTTGCTGGGGGGCCCCGGAGGTGCTTATTGTATTATAAGCCCATCTGAGAGAAAGTGGTGCAAACAGTTTAATAGCCCCTAGGAAAAACTACAGGAACAAGCATAGTCGCTACATAGAAGCTATATAAGAAATAAGTAATATATTGTAGCAAGTTAGTAACATGTACCTAAGCAACGCAGCTTCCAACATGAAATTACATGTATGGAAGTCTTGGCTAATAGCCATTAAGATGTATGTGCAGCAGGTGCACAGGCCTTGTAGCCTTATGGCTGCCATTGTTAGCATGTATAATTGGGTTTGTGGAACTGTGTAGAAGGGATGATGTGACGGAACGTTCCCGGCACCTATTCATATAACAAAATACAAATACTAGGTTTCACTTTAACAGGCCCGTTTCTTGGGCCGTGCGGGGCGTGCCGCTGCCCGGGGCGCTGTTGGGAGGGGGGCGCTATAATGGAGGGGGGAGCCGGAGCCACGTGGAGGGCAGCCCGACCTCTCTCTCTCTCTCCTCTCCCGGGCCGCCCTCCGTGCTCCCCCCTCCAGGCTGCAGAGTAATGCGCAGGGAGCGCTGTATACAACATACCTCCCTGCGTTCCAAGCGCTGCTCTCTCGCCGCCGGTCTCTTCCTCTCTGCCGCCTATACGATGATATACACGCTGCTTCCTGTTTAGCCAGAAGCAGCGTGTGTATTATCGTATAGGCGGTAGAGAGGAGGAGACCGGCGGCGAGAGAGCAGTGCTTAGAACGCAGGGAGGTATGTTGTATACAGCGCTCCCTGCGCATTACTCTGCATCTGAGGGGGGAGCACGGAGGGCGGCCCGGGAGAGGAGAGGAAGGGAGAGGTCGGGCTGCCCTCCACGTGGCTCCGGCTCCCCCCTCCATTATAGGGGGGCAGCTACCTATCTAACCTATACTGGGGGGCACCTACCTAATCTAACCTATACTGAGGGGCACCTACCTAATCTAACCTACACTGGGGGGCACCTACCTAATCTAACCTACACTGGGGGGCACCTACCTAATCTAACCTACACTGGGGGGCAGCTACCTATCTAACCTACACTGGGGGGCAGCTACCTATCTAACCTACACTGGGGGGGCAGCTACCTATCTAACCTACACTGGGGGGCAGCTACCTACTCTAACCTACACTGGGGGGCAGCTACCTATCTAACCTACACTGGGGGGCAGATACCCATCTAACCTATACTGGGGGGCACCTACCTAATCTAACCTATACTGGGGGGGCACCTACCTAATCTAACCTACACTGGGGGGCAGCTACCTAATCTAACCTATACTGGGGGGCACCTACCTAATCTAACATACACTGGGGGGCAGCTACCTATCTAACCTACACTGGGTTGCAGCTACCTAATCTAACCTACACTGGGGGGCAGCTACCAACTAACCTACACTGGGGGGCAGCAACCTATCTAACCTACACTGGGGGGCAGCTGCCTAATCTAACCTACACTGGGGGGCAGCTACCTATCTAACCTATACTGGGGGCACTTATCTAACCTGTATTGGGGGCACCTACCTAGCTAGCCTATACAGGTGGCAACTATACTGGCTACCTATATTGCAGGCACCTACCTAAATAACCTATACTGGGGGCACCTACCTATCTAACCTATGCTGGGGGCAACTATTCTGGTTACCTATATTAGAGGCACCCACCTAGCTAACCTGTACTGGGGCACCTACCTATCTAACTTATACCCGGGGCGCCTGCCTATCTAACCTATACTGGGGGCAACTATACTGGCTACCTATACTGGAGGCACCTACCTGGCTAACTTATAGCGGGGGCAACTATACTGGCTCACCTATGCCTGGCTACCTATACTGGGGTACCTATTCTTGGCTACCTATACTGGGGGGACCTATACTAAGTGCAACTAGACCTGGCTAACCTATACTGCGGGCACCCATACCTTGCTCGGGGGGAGGGCGCAATTTTTACACCCTCGCCCTGGGTGCATTTTAACCTAGAAACTGCACTGCACTAATCGTTACCAGAAATCTTGTATCAGCTGGTGAAAATCCATCATGCATATGTAGCTTTACTGTCATAGTTAAAGCAAACCTGAAGTGAACATAAACTGTTCAGATAAACAGCTATATCTATAATACTAATCCTAAATATGATTTTCCTACAATCTCACAGTCTCATTTTTTGTTTAACCACTTTGGGACCGGAATTAAAATCCCCCTTTGAGACCAAAGCAATTTGCCTGGTTTAGGTGTCCCCAATTTAAATAGGTATTCCCAGTATAGTTAGTCAGACGTGGGTGTCCCCAGTGTAGACAGGTGTCTTCAGTATAGGCAGCCTTCATTACTCAACTTCCTGGGTCCAGCGAGGAGCAGCTATACCCGCCACCGCTCTGCCATCCAGCCTCACACTGCCGCTAAGTTCTGGGTCCTGGCTTGATGATGTCATCAAGGTGGGACACGACAGTAGAGGCAGTGCGAGGCTGGATCCCAGGCAGAGCAGATGGGGAGTGATGATTGCCGGAGGAACGTCAGGAGAGGCGAGTGGATCCTTTTTCCTCTTCAGTCTCCACTGTGCTTCAGTGATCGCTATGATCAGATGGAGAATGTAGTGATCATGTGATCAGGAGCAATTTGCCAGTGAGGGGAGATGTCAGCTGTCATATGACAGCTTAATCTTCCTGTTCGGGTGCGCACAATCGCGTTGGAAACAACGGGACTTCAGGGACGTTACAGTTACGTCCTATCAGCCACACAGAGGACGTAAAGGTAACGTCCTTAGGGCCTGATTCATCAAGCTGCCCTGCTTAGCAGCGTAGCTTAACGCGAAGGAGCGCCCGCTTTGCCTGCCTTACATAGCAGTGCTTGCTGCTATGTAAGGAGGGTGCCTTCCTTAGTTATAAGCTTTGCTTACATAGCAACGTGCATAACTTTAATTGCTGGCGGTGCTGTGAAGTTTCGTTCCCACAATACTTCACTCGCGGCCGCGCTGCAGTCTTGAACATTTTACTTTTTTGTACCTGTTTCCTGCACTCAGAAGTATTTCTCCATTATGCAAAAGATTTATGGCTTGTAATTAGTTATCAGTGACTCAAGTCTGCAGAGAAAGTTTAATTTACAGCCTTGGACACTTAAAGAGAAACCGTAACCAAGAATTGAACTTCATCCCAATCAGTAGCTGCTACCCCATTTTCCATGAGAAATCTTCTACTTTTCACAAACGTATAATCAGGGGGCTCTGTATGGCTGATATTGTGGTGAAACCCCTCCCACAGTGTGATGTCAGGACCATGGTACTGACATCACACTGTTGGAGCCTTGTTGCATTGTGGGAAATAACAGCTGTTTCCAGCTGCCAAGTAAGCAGCATCTCCTTTCACCAACATCACCTGCCAGCAGTAAAAATGTCACCATGTGATAAATGTCAGAATGTAAATCAGGGAGAGGAAAGATTCTACAATGGGCAAACACTGACTAGATCATTTATACATAATTATTGTACAAATTAAGCACATTTTTTATTATGTTATTTTCACTGGAGTTCCTCTTTAACCCTTACAGTGAGAAAAAGAAAAAAGAACACAGCTATTTTTATGTAGGCTTGGGACTGTACTGCCCTGAAACTTGCAGCTTGTGCATAATACACAGGCCTCTCAATACCACAGGCACACACATCTCAAGCCCAATTTTAGAACTTGTTTTTGAACCTTTTCATACATCCTACCTAACACAATAGCCCTACCTAACACAAGGTCCTTCATCTATGGGTCAACTTTATGGGTCATTTGGCACCCGCATTCCAAGTGGACTGTAACATCAAAACTGGATACTTAAAGAGGAACTCCGGTGAAAATAATGCAATAAAAAAAGTGCTTCATTTTTACAATAATTATGTATAAATAATTTAGTCAGTGTTTGCTCATTGTAAAATCTTTCCTCTCCCCGATTCACATTCTGACATTTATTACATGGTGACATTTTTACTGTGGGCAGATTATGTAGCTGCTGCTAGCTGTTTTGGCTGTTGGAGACAGCTGTCAACAGCTATTTCCTGTCTGTGAACCTTGTTACATTGTAACAAACTGCCAAAAGTACCGCGGTCCCAGAGCTTCTTGTGGGAGGGGTTTCAGCACAAAATCAGTCATACAGCGCCCCCTGATGGTCTGTTTGTGAAAAGCAATATATTTCTCATGTAAAAGGGGGTATTAGCTACTGATCTAGATAAAGTTCAAATCTTGGTTGGAGTTTCTCTTTAACAGAGACTCTAAGTAGCACATTGTGAAAGGCAGGGGGCGCAGAAGGGGGGAGGGGAGTAGGATAATTTATTTAATAGGGAGGGGCAACCCTGGGGAGATGGACAAGAAACAAAAATAATGCATCAAAAACATGTATAAGTAAATCTGTCATGCTGCAGCACAACTAAACAAGTGTGATTTCATTTGTTCCAGGAAAAGGTTGATGTGGTGACATACAGCTCCATGATTCTATAAGGGGGCGTGTCCTAGACCAGGTTTGACTTGCTTAAAAAAAAATATAAAGAGAGCAGTCTCCTGGCTGACAAGCTAGCTGCGGACAAGAAATCATAGTACTACACCCTGAACTTAGTTATATAAAACTGCTACAATATTACGAGTAAGAAGGCTGTTTTTATAATACAGATGGCTGCCACACTTGAAAGGTAAAATAATCATTTTGCCTGGAGTGCAGTTGGCAGCTAACACAAAACAACAGACTGCATAGTAAAACCCTAATTAACATTGATCTTTTTTGCTTTGGTGATTGTAAGAATCTTCTAGGGGACTTATGTTGGACTCATGAGTATATGGAGCCCTGTTAGCATGAAATAATATTGGTAACAATTTCTTTGGAGAGTATGCATTGGGGTTGACTTACAAAGGCAGCAGAACTTTAGAGAGCAATCAAGAATATAAGTGATCCAGTGAACCTGGCACAAATACTTTAATAAGTGAAATCAAATTTCAACAGCAACTGGTCTGAGTGTATTAAATTATAATGATGCTAATCCTGCATTCAAAACTTTCAAAACTTTTTCTGCTGTCATGATTTTAAGGAGAACTGGCCCTTTAGTAGTCAGTGCCAAATAGTTGCATTCTGGGGGTTCTTTTTATCTATAATATATTCCTCCTCTTCCCTTTATTTCCCTGCCAGCTGCTTATCTGAAACACGATCCCCTGCTCACTTGTGTTTACAAGCAAGGCTGAGGTGACTCAGCGATTGCAGGAGAAAAAAAGTAAAGGGCAGAAATACAAACAAACAAAGAACATTTATATCGCGCTTTTCTCCTGGCGGACTCAAAGCGCAGTAGTAGCAGTGTTAGGGAGACTTGCCTAAGGTCTCCTGCTGAATAAGTGCTGGCTTACTAAACAGGCAGAGCCGAGATTCGAACCCAGGTCTCCTGTGTCAGAGGCAGAGCCCTTAACCATTACACTATGGCATCAGGTTTTAGCCTAAACTGTGGGCAAAAGACATGGCCCCCACCAGGAACAGAACTTAATTTACTATATAACATTCACTGAAATCAAAATGTGGACAGTTCAATACATGTGTTATGTAAGTAGAGTATGTATTTATCTACTTATATATGTGTTTTTTTTTCCCTGGCATAGTATGGCTAATCCTACTGCTTTAAAGATACTCTGTAACAACAAAAACCTCCCCTGGGGGGTACTCACCTCGGGTGGGGGAAGCCTCCGGATCCTAATGAGGCTTCCCACGCCGTCCTCTGTCCCACGGGGGTCTCGCTGCAGCCCTCCGAACAGCCGGCGACAGAGCCGACTGTAGCTTCAATATTTACCTTTGCTGGCTCCAGCGGGGGCGCTGTGGTGACTTTCGGCACGGAAATAGACGGAAATACCCGATCTCCGTCGGGTCCGCTCTACTGCGCAGGCGCCGGAAACTTGCGCCTGCGCAGTAGAGCAGACCCGACGGCGATCGGGTATTTCCGCCTACTTCGGCGCCGACAGCCATCAGAGCGCCTGCGCAGGAGCCAGGAAGGTAAATATTGCGTCACGGCTGTACGGAGGGCTACAGCGAGACCCCCGAGGGACGCAGGACGGCGTGGGAAGCCTCATTAGGATCCTGAGGCTTCCCCCACCCGAGGTGAGTACCCCCCAGGGGCCGTTTTGTTGTTACAGTTCCTCTTTAAAGTGATTGGACCCGCAGGGGCTCAGGGCAGTACGAGTGGAGCTTTCGTCATTGCCAATTAGCAGGCATAAGTTCGTAGCGCTCGCTATGCTACTTTGATAATTCTGATAAATTCTGATAAATAACTCTGATGCATATATTCAGCAGTGATGCTCTGGGAGACATCTCAAGCTCACTCCAACCTGAATTATTGCAAATTCTTTCTGTTTTAGGAAAGCAAACTTTTGTTTTTCTTAACATCTTAGTAAGGGGGCTTTTAGGACCATTGTAGCCCCTCACACACTCCAATGAGTTCTGGGTCACCATGAGCTTGCTGGTTAGTCTGTACCTCTCGGTGTTACAAGCCCTACTGCATAGAGCCAAATTAATCCATTCCATGCACTGATGAGGATCAAACAATCCGAAACAGTCTGTATGCATGTTGGATTATTATGGCTCTGTACAAATTAACAAGCTGACACATCATTGCATTCCAGCGGTTCTGGAGGTGTGTTTAGCTGCTAAGGGTAACAATCGTTAATTTGCATATATTCAGCAGTGATGCTCTGGGAGACATCTCAAGCTCACTCCAACCTGAATTATCGCAAATTCTTTCTGTTTTAGGAAAGCAAACTTTTGTTTTTCTCTACTCTGATAAGGCACACTAACTCTGATAAGGCATGTTAATGCCGATAAGGCATGTTAACTCTGATAAGGTACACTATTATAGTGAATCAACCCCAGGGGCTTGATTCACAAAGCGGTGATAACTCAGTTATCACGCCTAAAAGACTTTAGGCGTGATAAGCGGTGCAAAGCTGAGTTATCACCGATTTGTGCTGCTCTTCGCGCGAAGCTCCCGCGCGCAAAGTGTTGCGCGCGTAGCGCACTGCGCTGCGCGCGCAAAGTCCCATAGGGCTCAATGGACGCTGCGCGCGAAGCACGGCACACTGCGCGCGCAGCGCGGTGCGCTACGCGCGCAAAACTTTGCGCGCGGGAGATCGCGCGAGTTTCTTCTTATCACTCCTAAACTGAGTTTAGGCGTGATAAAGGGCTTTTCACAGGCGTGCAAACACTTTGCACCGCTTTGTGAATCAAGCCCCAGGTGTCTTAAATTGTAATGTATTTTTATGGTTTATAATTATTTTTTTTTAACTAACAAAAGTGAGAATCTGCAACTAAAATCACCAGTTAACTTTTTTTGAGGGAGGTCTCTCTGGGCACTCAAGTTCTTTTCACATCTTAGAAATATATGAGTACTTTAATTGGCTTCCTCCAATGTTGCTCTGGAAAGTGCTATTACATAGTGAGCCCCTCCAAATGACAATTAGTAACATGACTCATGTTCATTAAAATATGAGAAGTGCTGCCGAAAATATGCCAAAGCCATATAAATGCATATTAATATAGTTGAAGAGATTGTGAACAACCTTACTTACCAGTATCTGAATATGAATGCCTTTACCTAGGCTCTGGTATAGAGTCAATTGTATGTATGAAATATATTCTAAAGCCTTGTACACACACTAGATGGTTCTTGGCCAAGACAGACGTTTGTGGACACCTCTGATGAGAATCTAGCATGTGTAGAGTGGCCCGATACAACGGCAAAAGATCTGGACTGCCGGATCATCTCATCCAAATGCCAGATGAGTCTCTTGTTCTACTCCTAACCTCTCCTGCTCTGTGCCACTCCACCATGCGCCATGAGTCCTCCCTCCAACCCTCTCCATAGCAACAGAATATGTTGCTAGCCTGGAGGCTACTGATTAGTCTATACAGCATCGGGTCACCATCTGTCAAGTCCTTATCTCTGCAGGCGACAGTACTGGTGCAAGTGCACGTACCTCAATGCTGGTAAAAACTTGATCTTATTGACTTTATATTAAAAGGTAAGAACAAAATACAGAAAACCGAAAACAATCAAAAAGTCACAAGAATGTAATCTAATGTGTTAAATGATGTAAGCATAGCAATAAGTACAGTAGTGACCAGAGAACATTGATCTATTACCTATCAAGGTTAACCCTCTTACATACAACATGGCAATGCGCTGTACAATAAATATGCATACATTTGAAAAAGTTGCACGCTAATTTAGGATCGACGTTAAATAACGATATTACTACCAATATCAGTAAATAACAATTTAAGCGCAAAGTTAAATAACAAAAATGGTAAATAACGATTTAATTGCGGTATTACATTATTGGTAAATTTACCGATAATGTTGAACCTAACTATAACCTAACCTTAGTAGTGACAGACACCTGGGCCAGACTGAGGTTGGCAGCAGCTGAATGGATTGCAGTATCCCTGGAGTACTGTATAGAAACTAATATAAGAATAAAATCCACAGTCTTACATCTATACACCCAATTGGGTACCTGCCCCTTTAAACCCTGCTTTTACGATTTGCACGCATTACCCTCTCACACACTTCCTCATTGCAGTGAGCATAAACAAGGTCAGGGAAAAAATTGGGCCCAGTTAAAAATGCATTCCTTCACCTAAATAATAGTAAGCATATGTAAAGATGCAGAAAAGTGCCAAAAACACCTAAAAGCCTTATTAAGGCATGAGCCAGAGTCCTTTTAGGGTGTGGATCAAAGTCTTTTTTTTTTAAATAACCCTCCTCCAACACGTGTGCCTTGCGGGTAGAAGTTAACAGTATTTATGATAGCAATCACACTATACGTTTGACCGTTTGCAATGTCCACGTGTGTGCTATGGCGCCAAAGCCTTGTTAGAGTATGCGCTCATACATTACCACTCCTGTGGGGGAAATGGCTGTATTGATGGCAGTTTCCTTAGTCTCAATCCCAACTGTTCTGATCCAGCCGGTGAAACAGAGCGGGGAGAGACAAGCGTGGCTGCAGCCGCAGCTAATGGAACACAATGTTCAGGAGATCGAAAGTGCCCGCTGATAGGGTATCTTAGCGTGCTGATTCAAAGTGACGTCACTCTGAACTTAGATGAATGATTGGCTGACGTTTCAAGAGGTCCTCCCCTCTTCCTCAGAGCCTGTCCATTCACGCTTCCCTTACAACTGATAAGCACCCGCCCTGCATCCAGAACCGCCCACGTTATCATGGCAATCTGTTCCTGAATTCCTCGCCGTCACTTCCCTTCATAGCACACTTTTACTATTCTTATATAACCTAACCTCTCCCTACTCTCACACAGGACCCTCACCTGGTGATGCCTAAACCTAAGACCCCGCCCGCTCATGGTACCTAACCCTAAGACCCCCTTGGTGGTGCCTAACCCTAAAACCACCCTGGTGGTGCCTAACCTAAAGTCCTCCCTGGTGGTGCCTGCCTAACCCTAATACCCCCTTGGTAGTGCCTGACTCTAAGACCCCCCTAGTGGTGCCTAACCTTAACATGCCCTGATCCCTGTTAACAATAATACGATAAATTTCAATTCAACTGCAGCCGCCTGCTAAATAGCTTAACAGCTTTCTATGTTACGATAAATAACAATTGTGCCCATGTATATCGATAAAAAACAATTGCGCCCATTTTTGACCGCGACTTTTTCAACTGCTCCTATAAATATGTCTCATCATCAACACCTGGCCTGCAATGATCACAAGCATTAACCCTTTCCAGTCCATTTTTGCGATCACCCATTCTCCCACCCCAAGCACTTACTTTTTGCCGGTGTGTGTGTAATCGCAGGAGTGCAGAGCACTGCAAGTTCGTCGGTACAGACTCTACCTCCTCGCACTAGAGTCAGGAGGTGACCCTGTACAAGATGGGGTCAGACTTAAAGAGGAACTCCAGTGAAAATAACAATAAAAAAGTGCTTAATTTTTTACAATAATTATGTATAAATGATTTAGTCAGTGTTTGCCCATTGTAAGATCTTTCCTCTCCCCGATTTACGTTCTGACATTTATCACATGGTGACATTTTTACTGCTTGCAGGTGACGTCAGTGGAAAGAAATGCTGCTTGCTTTTTTGAAAGTTGGAAACAGCTGTTATTTACCACAATGCAACAAGGCTCCAACAGTGTGATGTCAGTACCTAGGTGCTGATATCACACTGTGGGAGGGGTTTCACCATAATATCAGCCATACAGAGCCCCCTGATGATGCATTTGAGAAAAGGAATAGGTTTCTCATGGGAAAGGAGGGGGTATCTGCTACTGATTGGGATGAAGTTCAATCCTTGGTTACGGTTTCTCTTTAATCTCACATGCTGGAGCTCTGCCCCCATCATACGCACGCCTGCATAATTGTGCGTTGCAGTGTGGTGCCGGATGGGAGCTACCACCAGTGCGTGAATGTCTAGTACAAGGCTGAGAGGTTCCTTATTATCCCCAATGGTGCTCACAATCTAATGACTCCACCACATTGGGCCAGTTAAACTACTAGAAGTAACACCATGCATACAAACTCTGCCCGGAAAACAAAACATAACACTCTAGGGGCTTGATTCACAAAAGCGTGATAACTGCTATCACGGCAGTTATCACGCGATCTGCCGCGCGTAAAGGATTACGCTGCGTGATAAATGAAGGTTTGCACGTGATCGAGCGCAAACCTTCGTTTACAAGCGAACGTAATCCTTTCCGTGAGCAAACCTTTCCGCACCAGATCGCGTGATAAGTGCCGTGATAGCAGTTATCACGCTTTTGTGAATCAAGCCCCAGTACTGCAAGGTTGGAGTGCTAGACACCGTAAAAAATACTGTGCAGCTAAACAGAGAATGGCAACATTCCTGAACATGCCAAATTTCCTAGACACTCTGTACTAGCCAGCCCTGTTAGGATCTCAACCAGCCCTGTGCACTTTTGCTGGAAACCACCAGAGTTCATGTTCCGTGAATTTAGTGGTGAGTCTTAAAGTTTGCATTGACGTTATCTATTTATATTCCGGGTCATGTGAGTTCTATGCATATGCGTACTTTTTTGAGGTATGTACAGTAATTTTTACACAGATGATGCTTAATTAAATGATTTGTCTGTTACACCTATCATGTCTAATGGGTTCAGGTGTATTCTGGAGAATCTTCTTTGTCCAAAACATGATGGCACTGTCAATAGGACGTACAGTATTAGATCTGTTCAGGGGAGGACTGGCCAGGGGGGAAGGGGGGAGATTTCCCCCCAGGCTGCCTCTCATTTAATGATTTAGGGCTGGTGCAGGGCCTGCTGCATTTAGGTTTTTGTATAAGGTGAACCACTGGGCTGGCTGAGGGAAATAAAAGCCCAATTAGCAATTAGAGGGTGGGAAAGCTAGTAAATATACATGGCATGATGCAGAGCAAAGCCTTGCCTGGAGGGTCAGTGGGAATAAAAAAAACTCTGCCTGCTCTCTCACCATCATTGCTCCCAACTGTCCCTCTTGTGAAGGGACAGTCCCTCTTTCGATATAAGTGTGTGTGTGTGGGGGGGGGGGGGGGAGCCTTGGGGAATTAAGGTGGCCATACATCTGCCGACTCGGTGATCAACCAACTGTTTTGATAATTACTATTGACTTGGATGAAAATCAGTGCTGCCACAAGCTTGCCTAACTAATCAACAACTTTTTGTTTTGGAGTGGAAATTGGTAGAATCTGAGATGCTGGGAAATCTCAGGCTGACGTGGTTAATCCGGTGCACATCGGTAACAGAGTGCGATAATCACGAACAACGAACACGGCCGAAACCCCTGGCTGTCGTCTCGCCAAATGTACTATGTGACACCCGATGCTTGTGCAGTTATATTTTACCTGTCACGCTGTCCTGTAAGTGTCCTTGCTGTATTTCCGCATGGGCGCCCCATGTGACTAGCGGCATACAGCAAGTGGGGCGCATGTGTGACACCATTTATGCTGAGGCTACCATGAACACGGGCCTCTAGTTTGTGTTTTCCCCCTAGGCCAAAAGGTCCCAGTCCTCCCCTGGATCTGTTCTTATAAATCTGGCAATTACATTGTTTTACAGGACTTATCATAACTACTTATGGATTTATGATTGTATTAAAACATGTACATCATCTCAACATTAGCTTACATCTGTAAGGTTCACTACTAAATGGCTGTTTTTAGTACATATTGAATTACCATATTGATTATTCAGATCAAATATTCCATGTCAAAATTAATTTACAATTTACTGTATAACACCTCAAGTAGTGAATGGCCACTAATGTATCCCCTGCTGAGAGGTAAAGAACTCCTGGCTTATCAAATATTCTTTTACTCGAACTGCCCTGGTCTCTCTCTGCTCTGGAATCAAGATCATCAGGGACATTCTCACTGACACATATTCTTCGTCCAGCACTGGATGAACTGCTAGAGTTTAAAAACTGGTATTTGATCTTGTACTCCTCTCCACACACCAGTCAGATGTTTTCTGCCTCCCAAAGCTGGACAATCTCCCCTCATGATGAAAGACAGCACAGGAGCAGTCAGTATTATTTATTCTGCACAGTAGTCCTTCAAAATATTTAACTGACCCAACCACAAGATTCTTGGCATTCCATATATGAGGGTGATAGCTATGGGTTCCATGGTGTACAGACAAATAGTTCTTATTTGATTATCTTCATTGGTATCAACTAAATCAGCTCTGTAGCATGTTATGCAACCTCATATGGTGTAGTTTCAGCTGTTATTGGAAACAATGAGGGATCTCTTGGGGGAATCGAATGTCTAAGTCTACTCAACATGCCCATGGTCAAGATTTACAAGCCAAAGGGGCGCCTTCAGAGAGCATATTCCTCCTCGTGTTTTGGACATTGATGTCTTCCTATGGACTTTAATATAACCTGATTTTTGAAAATAGACCACATCCGCACATCTTCTTCCTCATCCCAACCTCTAAGGTCTGGTGCACACCAGAGGAGTTTTTCTGAGCGTTTTGAGTTTTTAAATCTGCTGCCAATGTTATCCTATGTGTCTGTGCACACTGGAGCATTGAGGTTTTGTAAAAAAAACCAAAAACAAAGCATTACATTGGGAAGAGCTTTTGAAACCTCTAGCGTTTAGGCGCTAGAGGTTTCAAAAGCTCTTCCCAATGTAATGCTATGGTTTTTTTTTACAAAACCTCATTGCTCCAGTGTGCACAGACACATAGGATAACATTAGCAGCAGATTTAAAAACTCAAAACGCTCAGAAAAACTCCTCTGGTGTGCACCAGGCCTAAGTGCTGATTTCATGGTTTCATATGTCTACTCATCAAACTCTTTAGAGGATTATTTAGAGAAGTACAGTTGTTTCCCAAGCTCAAGTGTTTGGTTAGTGCCTTCAACCTACTACAATATGAGGTCCTAAATAAGAGATTTTCTATCAAAAAATGTGAACAATTTTAAACCACAAATAAACAACAAGTGTCAGCGCCAAGGCAGAAGGCGACCGCAGCCGAGAAGGACAATGTCCAAAAGTTCACACAAGCAATGAATATACAAAGTCAGCGCAGGTCTATAGTAATACAGCTTTCCTTATTTTCTGGTATACAGGATTTTCGAACAAAAAGGTAAAGAAGCAAGGCTTACCAGATTCCAACAACCCATATTATAAGGTTGTAAACGAGTTTGATAGATGGTCCGCAGAACTTTCAAATGGTGTTGTTTAACCAGCGATGTTGCACACCACAGATTCCTCCGGAATATAGTAGATATCCTGAGGTCGCAGAGACTCGCCAAAGGGCAGACCAGTAGGATAGTGACATGAAAGAGATATACGGCACATCTAAGTGTAAACCGTCTTTATTACATAACAAGTAAAACAATTTAAAAACTAGGATAAAGGAAAAACTCACATACGGGGCCCATGCACTGGGAACCCCAAAAAAGTAGCGCGCATAAAATGGTCAATAGAAGACCTCAAATAAAATGGAGAGTCTCCCCTGATGACGCAAGATTGCGAAACCGGTCGGGAAGGCGGCAGGTGGCACCATTTTATTTGAGGTCTTCTATTGACCATTTTATGCGTGCTACTTTTTCGGGGTTCCCAGTGCACGGGCCCCGTATGTGAGTTTTTCCTTTATCCTTGTTTTTAAATTGTTTTACTTGTTACGTAATAAAGACGTTTACACTTAGATGTGCCGTATCTCTCTTTCATGTCACTATCCTACTGGACTCCCCTTTGGCGAGTCTCTGCGACCTCAGGATATCTACTATATTCCGGGGGAATCTGTGGTGTGCAACATCGCTGGTGAAACGAAACCATTTGAAAGTTCTGCGGACCATCTATCAAACTCGTTTACAACCTTATAATGTGGGTTGTTGGAATCTGGTAAGCCTTGCTTTTTTACCTTTTTGTTTCGAAGATCCTGTATACCAGAAAATGAGGAAAGCTGTATTACTATAGACCTGCGCTGACTTTATATATTCATTAATTTTAAACCACAGTCCACAATTTTTGGACACCATCTATACTGAAAGTCCAGTCTGTTATAATTTGTACAAATTTGTCAAAGAGTGCATTAGCCTACTACAACTAAAACAGCCAGTTCTCCAAGAAGATTGAAATTCAATTCAAGTTCTGTAAATAATAACCTCTAGGTGGCTTGGTCTATGTCCTGCTGGGTTGATGAGGCAGTTTGGCAGGTAGATTAGAGTTAGTATTCTTACGGAATAGAAATTTGATCATTAAGACATCTTACCTACTAGAACAGTAATTCTTCTTTACTAGTTGACAGTTAAAATAGAAGCAGCCTACACTAAGGATGGTGAAGGTCAAGATAACTGCGATAGTCACGCAAAATTATACAGCTGGAGAAACATCAATTTAGCAATGCTGGAGCAAAGTTCCAGGACTTCTGATTTCTGTTAATGTGGATACAATTCTTTAGCAGGCAAGTCTTACAGATGGACTTGACAGTGCTTCATTTGCTGAAAAAGAAACAATCTCCTTGGGACAAGAGCCTAATAAAAGAGAGCCTCAAAGCAACTATCGTGCTTAACATAAAATGAACCATGGGGCTGCTATTACGATGCAGAAAACTTCTATTTTCATTCCAGTCATTTGCACCTTGACTGGATGACCCCCCTCAATTAAGCAGTATGTAAACCCTTATACCTACAGTAATAGCACTATCTTACTTTTGTAAGGATGATTAAAGTCTCTTGTTACATGACCTTGTGTAAAATAATGTGCAATAAGATAACATTAGGCCTGATTTATCAAGATAGGTGCAAAGACAAGTGGAGAGAAAGTAGAGCAGTTGCCCAGAGCAACCACTCAGATGGTTGCTCTGGGCAACAGATTACAGCTGGCAAATGAAAGAAGAATTCTGATTGGCTACACTGGGCAACCATACTATGTTGTCTCCAGTTTTCTCTGCAGCTGCCTTCATAAATCATCCCCACTGTTTTTCATTCCCGATGGTCCAGATTTGTGTTCAGATTTGATTAAGTGGGCAGCCTAGTGTAGAAGATCAACATGAGGCACTCAGCGGGCTGCCTGCAGACCCTGAGTAAATTTAAATCTAAAAAATGAATGTTTGTCTGGGGTTTACCTTTAAGTCAAAGACAAAGGTACATTGCAGAAAAAATGTGACCTGGATTAGTATCTATGCAACCTCCCTACCTTCCCCAAGGTCACCAGAGACATTCAGCCCTGGCCCCAACGTGTGCAGTCGTATGTTCTGGGTATCCTGGGGCCACTATATGCCAACACTTGGCACAGGCCAATATAGCAAACCTGCGTGATGCCCTCTCTGCTCAGGAATGCCTGTGCCCTCCGCTCACCTGCCTGCACAAACTGCTGTGGATGAAGATACAGGGTATTACCGTGTGTCAGAAACAAATGAGACCAATGCCAGAACCTAATCTGTTCTCCTAATATGACCACAAACAGAGAGTTAGAGGAATTAAGGTGACATCTGTTAAGTCTGTCCCTGTCTCTCTCTCCTCCTTCTTTCTCCTCTTCTACTGATGCGCCACTCGGCTGTGCTCTCTGCCCAGACCTTCTCTCTCTCCCCCCCAATATCCCCTTGCAGCTATGCCATGCCAAACTGGCTCTGCTGCCCCTGTCACACCTTTCAGCTTTGAAAATCACTCCACGGAGAGCCCCTGGAAATGGCAAATCTCTGCGAATGCAAGTTGGCAAGCGCGTAAGTCAGGACATAAAATAGACAATTGGAAATGTAAAGGTTGGGGGTTCATGGAAAAGACAGTGTGTGGCGGTAATAAGAAGGGCTAGAGACACGCAAACTTATCCATTTGATAGAGACAGGAGTGTGGGGGGAATGACAGGATGGAGAAAGAGAGAGAGAGAGTGAAGTTGGCAGAGATTCCAAGGTTTCCCCCAAGAGGGCAATATGGAAGAGATAGAGAGAGAGAGAGGGGAAAGGAGGGAGAGAGTGAGGGAGAGAAAGGCACAACCAGTTCAGAGATAATGAAGACATTTCTACACTAATAAAGTCAAACATTCTGAAACATCATGCATCTCTTATGTGTGCCCAGATGAACACACGTGCCATGTGTATGCCACACACTTGCCCGTCTCCATGTTACCATGTTACTACCTTCTGTGCCCCCCTCCACAACCCCCCCCCCCCCCCCTTCCCTCTTTAGGTTTTTTTCTTTTTTGGATAGCTGCAGATTTCAGTATGTTAATGAGCTGGTTATAACCAAAACGTTCGTCAAGCTGAGCTGAGAACACATTAATAGGCGATGAATATGCATGCGAATTTGTTAATTAACTTAATTATTCTGCTGAAAATGCATTCGTCTTCCAAGGGCGTTCTGCAGAGATGGTAACATCTACCAACCACGAGGCTGGCCGTACCGCAGAGCGATGCCGAGGATCTGTAGCCTGATAATGAACATGCTGCATTGTATATTGATACTGAGGATCTGTGCACACACTGCACAATGAGTCTGCACACTAATGCACACTGCACTGCACAATGATGTCAGGTATCCGTACAGCACTGACTGTACACTTACACACACTGGACTGTACAATGAGGTCAGGTATCCGTACAGCACTGACTGTACACTTACACACACTGCACAATGATGCCAGGTATCCATACATCACTGTCTGTACACTTACACACTGTACAATGATGCCAGGTATCCATACATCACTGTCTGTACACTTACACACTGTACAATGAAGTCAGGTATCCATACATCACTGTCTGTACGCTTACACACACTGCACTGTACAGTGATGTCAGGGATCCATACATCATGGTCTGTACACTTACACACACTGCACTGTACAATGATGTCAAGTATTCGTACATCATTATCTGTACACTTACACACACTGCACTGTACAATGATGTCAGGTATCCGTACATCATGGTCTGTACACTTACACACACTGCACTGTACAATGTCAGGTATCTGTACATCATTGTCTGTGCACTTACACACACTGCACTGTACAATGATGTCAGATAAACATACATCACTGTCTGCACACTTACACACATTGTACTGTACAGTGATGTCAGGTATCTGTACATCACTGTCTGTACACTTACACACACTACACTGTACAATGATGTCAGGTATCCGTACATCATTGTCTGTACACTTACACACACTACACTGTACAATGATGTCCGGTATCCGTACATCACTGTCTGTACACTTACACACACTGCATAGTACAGTGATGTCACGTATCTGTACATCATCGTCTGTACACTTACACACACTGCACTGTACAATTATGTCAAGTATTCGTACATCATTGTCTGTACACTTACAACACTGCACTGTACAATGATGTCGGGTAAACATACATCACTGTCTGTACACTTACAGACATTGTACTGTACAGTGATGTCAGGTATCTGTACATCACTGTCTGTACACTTACACACACTGCACTGTACAATGATGTCGGGTAAACATACATCACTGTCTGTACACTTACAGACATTGTACTGTACAATGATGTCAGGTATCCGTACATCATGGTCTGTACACTTACACACACTGCACTGTACAATGTCAGGTATCTGTACATCATTGTCTGTGCACTTACACACACTGCACTGTACAATGATGTCAGATAAACATACATCACTGTCTGCACACTTACACACATTGTACTGTACAGTGATGTCAGGTATCTGTACATCACTGTCTGTACACTTACACACACTACACTGTACAATGATGTCAGGTATCCGTACATCATTGTCTGTACACTTACACACACTACACTGTACAATGATGTCCGGTATCCGTACATCACTGTCTGTACACTTACACACACTGCATAGTACAGTGATGTCACGTATCTGTACATCATCGTCTGTACACTTACACACACTGCACTGTACAATGAAGTCAGGCATCCGTACATCACTGTCTGTACACTTACACACACTGCACTGTACAATGATGTCAGGTATCCATACATCACTGTCTGTACACTTACACTCCCTGCACTGTACAATGATGTCAGGCATCCATACATCACTGTCTGTACACTTACACACACTGCACTGTACAATGATGTCAGGGATCCATACATCACTGTCTGTACACTTACACACACTGCACTGTACAATGATGTCAGGCATCCGTACATCACGGTCTGTACATTTATACACACTGTACAATGATGTCAGGTATCCACACATTACTGTCTGTACACTTACACACACTGCACTGCACAATGATATAAGGTATCCATACATCACTATCTGTACACTTACACACACTGCATTGTACAATCATACTCTGTATGCCTTTATGTAATACACTGTTCTGTATAATTACTGAGTATCTATACATGTTTAATAAACATGCTGCACTACAGAACCATACAGTGTAATAGTACAGTTATAATGGACATGCTGCATTGCATAATGATGCGGAGCATCTGTACAGTTTAAATAATGAACATATTGCGGTTAATAAAGCTGCTATGTATCAGGCCGTTGATAACGGACATGCTGCACAGTATATTTATACTGAAGATACACACTGCATTGTTTAATCACACGGAAGGTCTGTGCACATAAAATGAATATGGTTTGTTGTATAAACATATAAAGCATCTGTGTGTTAATAGTGAACATACTGCACTGTATAATGATGCTGAGTATACAGTTATAATATAGAACAGGCTGAGTATCTGAACTTTCTGTACATTTATATTCAACACACTGCTCTGTATAATCATTACTGAGTATCTAAAGAGTGACAGAGCCATAGGCAGGCCCGGATTTACATCACTGAAGCCTATAGGCACAGATGCCCTGGCACCTTAGACTTCACCCTCCATGAACCTACAAACCGCACCAAGTGGCCCAGCTTTCATTCTTCCCTTACTTCCCCTGCCGCTCATAGGTAGCTACATGTGGTCCTAAGTATTAGGTAGCCAGAAGTGCCCTCAGTATTCAGTGGTTAGTGGTGCCCCCACTTATCTCATCAGTGGAATGCCGCGACCTGGGTGAGTAACTTCTTATTTACATTCTGTTCAGGGCTCTCAATAGGGAATGAGGGAAGTGCTTGAGGAGGGGAGTGAGGCGCCTTTCCATCATAAGGCACCTATAGGCACGTGCCTACAGTGCCTTATGGTAAATCCGGATCTGGCCACAGGGTGACTGGGTGGCAACCCTCTGAGCCCAGTTAATTCTGCTGTTTTATACAATAAACATTGCAGAGTAGGCAGAGCTCTCAACGGTCCCTCTTTTGGAGGGACAACCCCTCTTTTAGAACCCAGTCCTTTTTTTTTCCTCATTCTCTTTCAGGACTGATGTAAAGTTCTTTATCAATGGTGAAGCTAAGGAGCTGTGGGCCCCAGTGCAAGTTTTATGCTGGGAATACACGGTTCGTTTTTGCCTTCGTTTAAACCTTCGTTTCGATTGTGCCTTTTGTCCTTTTCGATCCCGAAATAATCGGTCATACGGTTAATATCACCACCCACGGTTTCGTTTTTTTTCCCGATTCTGATGGTTTCGTTTTTCCAATGATCGAAGGCTGCAAAGAAACGAAACGAAAATCCCTTTTTACAGGGACGGACTAACATAAACGAATATATAATCGATCTGAACAGCCATCAAGCCTACCAATGGCTCGATTAGATGGATAAAGAGAGATAATATCAAACATGTTCGATCACTAGTCGTTCGTTTTTGGGGTCTATTAATCGAAACTATAATGAGATTATGACTATTTTCACATACGTTTTCAACACTCGATTCGTTTACCGAACGAATCGAAGGTTTAAATGAAGGCAAAAACGAACCGTGTATTCCCAGCATTACATTGGGCCCGCCAAGCACTCTATACATAACAAATGATACAACGCACCAAAACCGGCCAAGGATAACCTGAGTGACAGACATGCAAGAAGGGGACGGGGGAAACGCTTGTTAAGGATTACTACGATTCAAAGCATCTATTGAAGAGATTATTATCAGCACAGTACCAATAAAGAGCTAATACTGTGGTTGAGGGAGGTCCCCTCTGACCCAAGGACCCCGGTGCGAAAAATGTACTTTTCTACTGAAAATGTATTTAATTGACTAAACTTTATTCTTGTCTTTTATATTGATATGTCTTATTTTCAAATGCGAATATGAGGGAAGAGTAGTGATGATTAAAAAAACAGTGTGGTTTGAATTCTAAAATTACATCTTTTGCTGATAAATTCTTTATGGTATAGGGGGCGTGACTAGGGGTGTGGCAGAGGAATGTCTTAAAGGTGTCCCTCTTTGTTATCTCAAAATGTTAGGAGGTATAAAGCAGTGGTCATTCCAACCCCCTTTCTCTTAAAGCGGACCTGAACTCATAAGTCCTCTCTGCTCTAAAAGATACTCAACAGTATAATAACCTTTAAACAAAAAAATATGTATTTGTTACAGCTGATACAAATCCTAAAATAAATCTGCACAGTTCTACTTCCTGATTCATGGAAGCATGTTAACATCCAGTGCTTTCAAATGTGTTTATCTGCCATCTCTGCCATCGGCAGTCATGTGACACAAGGGAGAGATCAGATTACAACTTGTGATTATACACAAATGAGGGGGAACTAGACAGGCTAAACTCTCTAAATACATACAGGGTGCATTTCTCTCTGTTTTTATTATGTCTGTGCAAGAGTTAAGGTCCACTTTAAGAAATTGGTATGGAGCATGTCACTGGTATTATGGTTACCCACTGGCCTGCTTCTTCTCACCCACTGCACCCCAGAGTAGTGAACTGAAGGTGTGGGAGGGAGCATGGCAGCTGAAAAGGAGAGAAATTAAACATGTTAATGTGGAGTGCTATGACAGAAGAGGGCATTATAATGGGGATAATTCTGGAGCGTGCTAGAGCTGTCAGGTTCCCTGGTTGGCACTTAGCAGGCAGATAGCCTACAGGTTCCCCAGTCTGACACTATCTGTACCCTTATAGTTAACATGCTGCAATGTATAAAAATACTGAATCACTGTACAGTTATAATAAACACACCACACTGTAGAATTAAGGGACCACCATCAAGACAAATTTAAATACATACATATAAAATGTAAATTGCTCTCAGAGTAAAATGCATTATAAATGACCATTTTCCTATGCTGCTGTCGCTTACAGTAGGTAGTAAAAAGCTGACAGATTTGACAGATTTTGGACTAGACCATCTCCTCATGGGAGGTTCTTAGTATTACCTCTATTCATTACAAAATCACTCTCTGGAATGGATCTATACAAAAATATCAGCCCTATTCCCTATTCTTTTGCACACTATTTTGGCAGTTGGACTGAGCACCAGCAGTGCTTCTGTAAATAAGGAAATAACAGAGTTCCCCATGAGAAGATGGAATAGTCCAAAGCCTGCAGATGTCAGATTTTCACTACCTAATTTAAAGAGGAACTCCAGTGAAAATAATGTAATAAAAAAAGTGCTTCATTTTTACAATAATTATGTATACATGATTTAGTCAGTGTTTGCTCATGGTAAAATCTTTCCTCTCCCAGATTCACATTCTGACATGTTTTACATGGTGACATTGTTACTGTGGGCAGATTATGTAGCTGGTCTGGCTTTAACAGACAGCTGTAAGCAGCTATTTCCTGTCTGAACATTGTTACATTGTGGCAGTTTGCCCAGAGTACCGTACGGTACCAGAGCCTCTTGTGGGAGGGGTTTCAGCACAAAATCAGTCATACAGCGCCCCCTGATGGTCTGTTGTGAAAATCATTATTTTTCTCATGTAAAAGTGGGTATCAGCTACTGATTGGGATAAAGTTCAATTCTTGGTCGGAGTTTCTCTTTAAGGGACTGCAACATAGGAAAAAGTAATTTATAGTTAATTTAACTCTGGGAGAAATGTACATATACACATTGATACATATGACGTGTGAGCAGCCGGGCATTCATGCACAGTACACCCCACAGACTATATCCTTTTCTTAAAAGTAAAGTCTTTGGTCCTGGGAAAAAAATCCTGCCCCACTTGTATGTCTAAAGGTGGCCATACACTTATAGATTTGCAGCAGATTGGACCATCAAATAGATTTCTGTCAGATGCCTGTCAAGTCGAATCTGATAGGACTCTATCTGATGTGTGCCACACACTAGGAACAGATTTCCAATAGATTTCAAAATGAAATCAAGGGGTACTTGAACGTGTCATAAACAATCTATTATATTAACTTGAATAAGTATTTATAGTTAATAAAAAGCATCAAGGAATGTTTGCAAACATTGATGCGCAATTGTGAACTACTATTAAGCAATCTATATGCGTCAAGGGGCACTTGAGATGATGTTACCCACGGCAGGGATACTTGGCTAACACATTCATTAATAATAAAGGGGTACAGTGGTGTGAAAAACTATTTGCCCCCTTCCTGATTTCTTATTCTTTTGCATGTTTGTCACACTTACCGTAAATGTTTCTGCTCATCAAAAACCGTTAACTATTAGTCAAAGATAACATAATTGAACACAAAATGCAGTTTTAAATGATGGTTTTTATTATTTAGTGAGAAAAAAAAAACTCAAAACCTACATGGCCCTGTGTGAAAAAGAAATTGCCCCCTGCACCTAATAACTGGTTGGGCCACCCTTAGCAGCAATAACTGCAATCAAGTGTTTGAGATAACTTGCAACGAGTCTTTTACAGCGCTCTGGAGGAATTTTGGCCCACTCATCTTTGCAGAATTGTTGTAATTCAGCTTAATTTGAGGGTTTTCTAGCATGAACCACCTTTTTAAGGTCATGCCACAACATCTCAATAGGATTCAGGTCAGGACTTTGACTAGGCCACTCCAAAGTCTTCATTTTGTTTTTCTTCCGCCATTCAGAGGTGGATTTGCTGGTGTGTTTTGGGTCATTGTCCTGCTGGAGCACCCAAGATCGCTTCAGCTTGAGTTGACAAACAGATGGCCGGACATTCTCCTTCAGGATTTTTTGGTAGACAGTAGAATTAATGGTTCCATCTATCACAGCAAGCCTTCCAGGTCCTGAAGCAGCAAAACAACCCAGACCATCACACTACCGCCACCATATTTTACTGTTGGTATGATGTTCTTCTGCTAAAATGCTGTGTTACTTCTACGCCAGATGTAACGGCACACGCACCTTCCAAAAAGTTCAACTTTTGTCTCGTCGGTCCACAAGGTATTTTCTCAAAAGTCTTGGCAATCGTTGAGATGTTTTTTTAGCAAAATTAAGACGAGCCTTAATGTTCTTTTTGCTTAAAAGTGGTTTGCGCCTTGGATATCTGCCATGCAGGCCGATTTTGCCCAGTCTCTTTCTTATGGTGGAGTTGTGAACACTGACCTTAATTGAGGCAAGTGAGGCCTGCAGTTCTTTAGATGTCCTGGGGTCTTTTGTGGCCTCTCGGATGAGTTTTCTCTGCGCTCTTGGGGTAATTTTGGTCGGCCGGCCACTCCTGGGAAGGTTCATCACTGTTCCATGTGGATAATGGCTCTCACTGTGGTTCGCTGGAGTCCCAAAGCTTTAGAAATGGCTTTATAACCTTTACCAGACTGATAGATCTCAATTACAGTACTTTTGTTCTCATTTGTTCCTGAATTTCTTTGGATCTTGGCATGATGTCTAGCTTTTGAGGTGCTTTTGGTCTACTTCCCTGTGTCAGATAGCTCCTATTTAAGTGATTTCTTGATTGAAACAGGTGTGGCAGTAATCAGGCCTGGGGGTAACTACAGAAATTGATCTCAGGTGTGATAAACCACAGTTAAGTACATTTTTTAACAAGGCGGGCAATCACTTTTTCACACAGGGCCATGTAGATTTTGAGTTTTTTTCTCACTAAATAATAAAAACCATCATTTAAAACTGCATTTTGTGTTTAATGATGTTATCTTTGACTAATAGTTAACAGTTTTTGATGAGCAGAAACAATTAAGTGCGACAAACATGCATAAGAATAAGAAATCAGGAAGGGGGCAAATAGTTTTTCACACCACTGTATATGCTGTTGTAATGTTGAGAGTCACTGCCTTAACCACTTGAGGACCACAGTTTTAAACCCCCCAAAAGACCAGGCTGTTTTTTCTGTAATCGGCCACTGCAGCTTTAAGGCCAAGCTGCAGGGCCACACAACACAGCAGATGAGCGATTCCCCCCACCCTTCTCCCCCCACCAACAGAGCTCTTTGTTGGTGGGGTCTGATCGCCCCCCAGTTGTTTATTTTTTTTTATCAATATTTATGTTATTTTTGTAATTATTTTTTACTATTTCTTTTTTTTTTTTTTTAAACCCTCCCGCCCCCCCCCCCCCCCAACCGGCCAATCCTGGCGATCTGCTGTCATAGGCTTCTGCCTATGAGAGCCAATCGCTCTCTTGTCCCCCAGGGAGACAGCCGTGTCACACGGATGTCCCCAGTACAGCGCTGCTGCCGATCGCAGCGCTGTACATGTAAATAGATGGCTATTATGCCGTCTAACAGTCTTCCAAGCGGCTGCTCGGAGACTGAAGAGGGGGCAGAGCTCCGCCCCCCCAAGTAGGAGAAGCGCGCGCATCCTGCGCGCGATCTCCTGCAAACTGCAGCCCCAGGACTTGCCGCCAATCAACGTTAGGCGGTCATGGGCGTGGAGCGGTCTTAAGGTAGTTAAAGGATACCCCAAGTGACATGTGACATGATGAGATAGACATGTGTATGTACAGTGCCTAGCACACAAATAACTATGCTGTGTTCCTTTTTTTCTTTCTCTGCCTGAAAGAGTTAAATATCAGGTATGTAAGTGGCTGACTTAGACCTGACTCAGATAGGAAGTGGCTACAGTGTGACCCTCACTTATAAGAAATTCCCCTTTTTATCTCTTTCTTGCTCTCAGAAGCCATTTTCTACTAGGAAAGTGTTTTATAGTTGAAATTTCTTATCAGTGAGGGTCACACTGTAGTCACTTCCTGTCAGGACTGAGTCGGCCACTTACATACCTGATATTTAACTTTTTCAGGCATAGAAAGAAAAAAAGGAACAGCATAGTTATGTGTGCCAGGCACTGTACATACCCATGTCTATCTCATCATGTCACATGTCACTTCAGGTATCCTTTAAGATACCTTTAAAAAATGACATACAATTAATATTAAAGAAAACCTAAGACAGAGAGAGGAAAAAAATTATACATACCTGGGGCTTCTTCCACTGCCCCCATCTTGTCATGTAAGAAAGTTACTATTTGCCTCCAAAGGTCTTTTGCTGGCAGACATTTCCAGAACAGGTGAAAAAGAAGTGGTTATGGTACCGTAGCTACATTTAGGATAGTTAGAAATGGAATTAGATGTGTAAATAAATAAACTTGGTGATTTATATATATATATATGTGTCAATCTATTGCGTATACAAAGGGACACCTGGCGCAATGTAGTTAGGGCGTCTTCCCACCCCTCCTGACCTGGGGAAATATTAGGCTAGAGTTAGGCATCAGGCAAGGAAGAGGTTTAAACTGATGGTATTAAAGGGGAGGAGAGTTCATTTAGAATTTGGCAAAAGGATAAGGGAAGGTTAGGGTTCGGCTATGTAGAGCAGTGGTCCTCAAACTAAGGCCCGCGGGCCGAATGTGGCCCCTGAGGCTTTTTTACCGGTTCCCCACACACAAATTGTATTACTTATAGATGTGGTCAGCTACATCTTTAAATATTGGTGGTCTGCATATAGAATAGCAGTGCTGGCACCACCCATCCACATGGAAGCCAGAAAGCAGTAATTTGCTGGTTTCCAATCAAATTTCATATTAGGTGATACTGCTGTCCACTGCAGGTTGTCACCTGGGTATGCTTCACTGTCTGGCCTGCAAAGACTTCTACATCATTTTATGTATACTCCGGCGCCCCAGCAGTCTGAAGGACGTTGATCCGACCCTCGACCCAAAACGTTTCGGGACCCCTGATGTAGTGGGTCAGGGGGGTGTTTGTGGTTTTGGAGGACCTAAAAAATAGATATGGGGAGAAGACATAGCTCCTAATATCTGGTTCCCTATTGCTGTGGCACTTAATTTATCAGTGCTGTAAAAATGTGTGTGTCTCATTTTCTCTCCTTCTCAAAGCATAATGATAAATGAAAGTACACTGGAGTGGAGGGTCAGCATCTCCTGGTCACGTTCAGGGCTAATCTATATTGTACTATTATTGTAGCTATCTCACCAAAGAGGAAATAAATGTTTATATGAAGAGAGATATATATAATAGAGAGAAATAGGTTCCCCCCCCCCCCCCCCCTTTCATTCCTTTAAAACCAGACACATATGAGCCTCACAGGTTTCTGCAATTAATTAAACTCAGTTAACTCAGTTAATGCTGCAGTAGTGTTTAATCACAAAACCTGTGCAGTCATATGTTTAAAGTTTAAAAGGATCAGGTGCTGTCATTATATAGAAATGTTTACAATATTAGTCTGCTTAACATAAATTAAGCAAGGCACTCTTCAATAATGCACTATAGCTGCAATGTTTATTTTAGCACCTTATTAAAATAGACATGTTAGCGACAGTCCAGTGTGTACTATACAATCTGTTTAAAACTGTACTTATACCCAATGGTTCCACAATTGTAAATTTACTCTCTATGCTCTTTACAATGATATAGCAGTCCTGACAGTCATGGGGTTGATGCACTAACCGCTGGTTATAGAACTTGTTATGTGGGGGAGGGAGTATTGGAGGCAGCATCAAGTGTGTGTGTGTTGGGGG
Organism: Hyperolius riggenbachi; assembly: GCF_040937935.1. Lineage (NCBI taxonomy): Eukaryota > Metazoa > Chordata > Amphibia > Anura > Hyperoliidae > Hyperolius > Hyperolius riggenbachi. The sequence goes on from NC_090657.1 coordinate 102,758,633, forward strand.
GTGGAGGATGGAGGGGGGGGGTTGAAGTATGGTTGCCACATTTGCTATGTGATGATGGACAGGTATGTGGCCATGTTGGCTGCACTTGTTAAGCAGAGGGATTGATGGCATGGTAGCTACAATATTAATACTTAAGATTTAGATGGGAATAGGATTTATTGAAAGGAGAAAAAGGAGAAAGAAGAAGGAAAATGGTGGAAAAGTATCTGCACTCATTAAAGGGGGAAAGGAATAGTGTTAGGGGAGGAGATGAGTTATGCAGGGGAATGGTGGGCACAATGCAAGAGAATCTAAACGCTCTATCCCTATGTGCAAGTGTTCACTAGCGCAGGAACAAGCTGGCCAAACCCATAATAGGAAAGGTACAAATAAGGTCTGTAAAAAACACTGGTTAGATTCAAAAACCAGCAAACTTTATTCTTCAGAAGGTAACAGGAGATAGTGGGAACACTTGTTATGGGGGTAGGAGTGGGTATAGTGGTTGCTGAGTCCTAGTGAATGATCCCACTAGCTACAGGGGTCTCCATGGAAATGGGAGAGGGACGTAGTGAGGGGGGTTGTCCTTTCAGCACTTGAAGGTGGTGTAAAAAGCACAAATGGGCTACAGTAAGTGTAAGTATCTGAGAGACTATGACTGTGATGGCAAGACAGGAAGTTTGTCTAGTTGGGTCAGAGTATTTTCAAGATAACAGCTCTTGTCAAATATTTCCAATATCCAGGTGGTAATGCCTATCAAAAGTAGCTTCCGGACAAACAGTTGAGTCCTGAGCATGCAAGCCTCATTGATGAATGTTAGGAGGGAAGACTAGCCCATTAGGTTCTATCCCACAGAGGAGCTACTGTCTCACAAGTTGTCAAAAACCTTAATGTTAGCCATGAGAGAAAGGTGTTTGAACAAGAATGCAACACAGCTTACTGTGTGTGAGTAGCCATAGACAAGAGTAATCATGATGATGTCTACTGTCAAAAGTGCTGAAATGGATACTTGAGAATCAGAACTTAACCATTAAAACAATGGAAGAAGGAAGCTTTCTGTGATGATATTTCATCATTTTTTTGTTTATACTGTGTGATTGTGAATTTGACATGGATCCCTTCTTGAAGATGGTTGCAAACAATATAAACCCTCTAATGCCAAATGGCAGGCAACGTAAGGATTCTGATGCTAATGACTTGGTGCCAGATACCATGGAACACCTTCAAAGGTTTTGTGGACTCCATGTTTTGCTGGGTCAGAGCTGTTTAGAGGGGCACACAGGGAACCCACACTATTTTAGGCACCTGTTTTAAATGTTTTGGCTGGTCAGTATACTGTATGCTTGAATCTAAGCTGAGAATCCCATTTTTACTTGAAAAAAGTAACTACTACATTAAACCAGGGGGCCATTACTTCCTAAACCACCATATCTGCCATCATTCTGTTCCCCTCCAGTCCGGCCACTGCTCTGGCTCTCTACATGTATTGTACATATAGAGAAAACATATAACAGAAATCCCCCTCCATCATGCTCTGTATGTATAGTCTACATAACGAGGACCAGTGACCCACATGTAGAGACTAAATCAACGTTATTGGTAGCAAAAGTATCTTGGTTTATATTTGAATATATACAGTGGGTATAGTCTTTCCCAAAAGATATGAAAAGCTCAAAGAAGATCCAATAAATATGATGCTTCAACTGATTATTTTCATTATGTATTCTTCAAAATATGTATTCACTATTTGTGTAGTTTTATCAGTAGAGCTGAATGACAAATTCCCCTAACAGTTACATAGTTCTAGGTTGAAAAAGTAAAGTCAAGTACAACCTATTGAGACTACAGAGGGAAAAAAAGATACAATGGCAGAAACTATTTAATGCCTAATCACCAGGGAGTGATCAAATCGGCCAGGGAAAAGCAATGCGTGTATGGGAGGAGGAAGTACCACAGTGTGAGGAGGAAGTCCCTCCCCTTTGACCTCTCAAGCCTCACTGTTATGCTTTTTAGACAAATGGATAGCTTACCTAACCAAGAGAGAAGCTCAAGATCTCACTTTACACTTTGCATTATTAAATCTGCTCCAGTCTCTGGAACTAGCTCTGATTACAAACTTTATCATTACATGCTCACTCCAGTTTATATCAAAGTCACTCTAAAGTAACTTTCGCTTAAACTGTTGTGCATGTTGGAGGAAAAGTGTTGCCAACTCATCCCTATACAATCTTTGCCGCTCGTTAGATGCAGTTTAGGCACTGATTATGCGTAAGCATCCACAGAACCAGGCATTAGAGCAAGATCTCTGCCTACTGTTCCCCAGTTGTAAGGGCGCAGAGTGCCCCAAATGTTTTCTGGTGTCGGCAGCGGCACCTGTTACAATGGTGCAGCTTTCTTACAATCAGCGCTTAGTGTGGAAAACACCATTCATCACCTCCTGCAAACCTCCCGTTGGTCGACTGAGGTATCACTCGTATGCAGAGGCATTAGGGGAACAGTCGTGTTAGACTGTGGTAATGGTGCTCCTTTGAGGTTGGCGTGATAGGATGGCACAAGCAGTGGGCGTGTCTTTCTAGCGCGATGCGGAAGTGGCTGTCCGGGATGTTAACTTATGTTTTGTTTATACCAATGCGGCCCATGGATGGCTGTCCTGAAATATTCTGATTGGCGAGTGCATTTTTTCACAGTTCCCTATCGGGTCTGCTTTGCTGAGACGATGCTGCTATTGGTCACGTCATTCTGAATTTATTATTGGTTGCGAATTGTTGTGGCTATTTAAGGAGGGACATGCCTTGTACTTTGACACATGGCTTAACAGCTTGAAGAAGGGCTGTCACTGGGGCCATGCTTTTATTGACTGGATGTCATTTTTAACCATGTTTTGAACTGAACTGATTTTTTGCAAGATAAGTCACTTGGTACAGTGACTTTAGACATTGGCACACTGCTTTTCTTTGTTCTTGTGTGCTCCCCCACACCAAGTGTTGTCACATATCTGACGTAACGTTTTCTGCATTTCACAACTGTGGTAATAGTTTCTGCATTCCACATATCTGGCGTAACGTTTTCTGCATTTCACATCTGTGGTAATGGTTTCTGCATTTCATATATGTAATAACTGTTTCTGTATTTCATATCTGGTATAAAGTTTTATGCATTTCACATCTGTGGCCACAGTTTCTACATTTCTTATATGCGGTAACAGTTTCTGCATTCCATATATGTGGTAACCGTTTCTGCATTTCAAATCTGTAACAACAGTTTCTGCCTCCACATATCTGGCATAACATTTTCAGCATTTCACATATGGGTCAACGGTTTCTGCATGTCCAGTATGTGGCGTAACAGTTTCTACATTTTACATGTGTAACAGTTTCTGAATTTGACATTTGGGGTAATGTTTCTGCATTTCATATCTAGGGTAACATTTTCTGCATTTTTTATGTGGTATAGTGTTTTTCTTTATTAGTTATGCCTTGCTAGTACTGAGTTGGACCCCTTTTTGCTTTCAAGACTGCCTTCATTCTTCATGGCATTCCTCATATTTTGGTCAATATTGACATAATTAGATTTATCGTTTGCACATCTATCATGTGAGATGACCACATTATGGGAAAACCACTGCTTTCATAGGGAAAATGCTGCTTTTTTATGTGTGGCTTTTTGAGGGTGAAATGCTGCCTGATTATATGTTTGTTTTTTTTGGGGGGGGGGGGGGGACGTGACCCATGTCATGACCTCGCCCATTTTCCCCAAGGTGCCCCAGATCTTTTAGGATCCGGGCAATGCCCCTGCCCATAATTTTGATGTGTCAGTTTTTAAAGGGATAATTTGACAACCCTGGTGGGGGTTGAGTGATGTTGGCTGGGGCAGATGGGAAAGGCTGTACAGTGCTGGCTGGGTGATCATGAAGATTATGCAGTGCTACCTGGGGTGGGAACTGAGCAATGTTAGCTATGGTAGATGAGGAGGTTGTGCAGTGCTGTGGGAAAGGCTGTACAGCTCTGGCTGCAGTAGTGAGAGAGGCTTTGCCTTGCCGGCTGGGATAGTGGAGGAGACTGTGTAGTGCTGGCTGGGATGGGGACTGATGCTGCACAATCCTGACTGGTGTAGGGAAGTGAGACAGAGATGTGCCGGCTGGGGGGGAGGGGGCAGTTATCTGCTGAACAGATTAGAAAACCAATTACTTCTGGATCCCCTTGTTAAACTGGTGCCAACAGTGTTTTCTGTCTGCTCTCCCCCCTCTCTTTTCAGACATATAAAGGATAGGATGACTCTAGCAGCCTTGGTAGGAGACTCATAACACCCAAAAGTCTCTTGATATGTTACAAATACTGTCTCGCCCCTTCTTAAGGAATCCCTTGCCTCGAGTCCTGTCCTTGTCTCCCTGTGGAATACTGAAAGTCCTCTGTTCATCTGGTCTCATACCAGCATCTTCGTTGATGGACCAGGTGGGCTCTTTCTAGACATGCACCTATGCCATCTGCTGCCTAAAATAGGATGTTGCACCTCTGAAATCACTAGACAGCAGGTGTAAATTGTGCTCTGTTCACTGTGTTAGCACCAGAACAAATGGTTACTGTTGATTCCTGCTGGCCCTTTGGTGATTTGGCATCTCTGTTCTGCAACTCATCCTGTCTTCCGCTCTAGTTACAACTTTAGCCTGACATCTGTCCACCTTGACCGAATGCTGTATTCCATTTCTGTAACTCAAATTTACCTCTCTTTAATTTGAAGACAGGTTAAAAAAAACGGGTCCAAACATGCTGTATGTTGTTTGTCCTGAACCAAAAATATAAAATGAAGTCAAGCAGTAAAATATTTTGGTTATTTGTCCAAAATCTTCATCTCTGGAGACCAACCACTGAAATCAAATGCTCTAAAAGGTCATGAGAAGTCCACCATGTGCCTGAAAAACATTGAGCTATGTAACAAAAAATGGGTATTAAGGTGAACAGCAGTGAGAAGGGCCATTTTATGTGGCGTGGTGCACAATATGGGAAAGATACAAACAAGTTTTGCCTGGTCCTCTAATCTAATCCTGCTCATGTTGCTGTGGAATCAATCGCAGTGTTGCTGTATTTGTAGCTTCAGTGGGCTATTCCATAAGGCCCTGGTCTAGAAACCAGCAGCTGGGGATGATAAGGAAGTAGCAAAATAGCGCAATAGTACACAAAATAGTGAAACAAACAATGTTGTGCAGATTGCAAGGTAGGGATAAATATGAGATGATGAGACCGTATGGTTTCAGTAGTTTTTCTGATTGATTTTCTCATAGAAGTGAAAGGAAATCGACTGAGAGAACGATCGGAAAATCGATCAGAAAATCGATCGGACAGTAAATCTGCCCAAAAAAATCTCCTTGTGTATTCCCAGCATAAGGCCTGCTTGAATGAATAGAAGGTGGAGGTGAGCCTTATGGGTAGAGGGAGTTCCATAGAGTCGGGGCTGCACTGGAGAAGTCCTAAAACCTTGTAAATAGGATACTAGCAATATATGAGCTATTTGCGCAAATCCCATTATGTTGCATGTAAACACCCGTAAAATTTGCTTTGTGCTGTGCGCACATACATTTTACCATAGTTTTGTAAATCAGGGCCACTGTTCTTCCATCTTGCTTGGCCTAGCCACGTCACATGGTACAACATGACTGCTTAAAGAGGAGCTGTTGGGTATGAGGTCTCAGAGGAAAAAAAACACATATCAGTAGCTAAATATTGGCTGTACTTACATTACATATGCATTTCACTGTCCACGTTTGGATTTCACAGAATTTTTATATAGTATTTGCAGAGGATGATGCTCCTGACAGCTCATGGCAGGTTCCATGTTTGTCTGTCTCCTATGAAGCCAAACGTGTCGTCATGTCCTCCCTGCTTCCTGATGATTCGACTCACAGAAAAGATCCTAATGGTTCATGATCTGGACAACACTACTGTGCAGTGAATATTAATTAGCCATGTGGCTAGGAACAATAGCGAACTCATGCAGTATACTCGGAACATATGCCGTGGTTTTCAGTGCTGTGAGCTGGGTACAAGCTGCTGTAACTTGAGCCTGTAACTTCTCACTAGCAGCCGAGGGGAGGACCCAAGGTGGGGAGAAGCAGCCCCAGAATGCTTTGCAGTATGTTTTGTGGCCTCTCGTACTTTTAAGAGCTTGGGAATAACAGCCTTGCTATTCAGCACACATCAAAAGTGAGAGAGATTTTTAACTTCAGTATTGCCTTTTTGGCTTCCTTCTAAACTGTTTAACACAGGAGAATAGAGGTTTAAATTAGCTTTTGCAGCCTGACAGTTACTCTTTAATAGAATGATCAGTTTGATAATATGATCAAATTGGCATTGCCATCGAATGTAAACTTTCAACTTATAGACATGAAATCAATCTTTTTCTTGGAATATGGATCAGTACAAGCAGAAAATAACTATGGTCGTTTATTATTTGTTAAACATGCAGTCGTTAATTAAATCATTACATGAATCACTTGAAAGGTGCATGGCCACTTTTATTTTTGTTAGTATTTACCCAAGATGTCATAATAAAGTTATCAGGAAGAAGCACTACAAGACTATTCACGTGCTTACGCTGCGATAACAAACAGTCTCTGCTTGTCTCACATGTACCAGCCTCAACAGGAAGTCAATCTTACTTCACCCTCTTCGTTTTATGACAATTTTTTTTCTCTTTCTGGTGCCAAATTTTCAACACATTAATTAATTGCTGTAGCCAATTAACTGTACTCGTGCAAATGCGTTTACCACTAATTACCATGCAGTGCCTGCTATCACACAAGGAAAAGCTAACCGGCAGGAGAGTGAAAAATGATAAAGAGGCGAGGAGACAGACTTTATAGGGGAGTGACCGATGGGTGACGTTAGTCACAGTATGGGGGGTCCCCATATATAATCTCAGTGTAATGTGTAGTTTGACAAATGCCTCAGTAAATTATGTCCTTAGTGGAAAAACACACAAGTAAATTATTTTACCTAGTAAAATGACTGTCATTCTGTTCAGTCCCTTTTGTGTTTCACACGCCCTTGCCGCACTGCACAGATAGCAGGGTAACCTCATTAGTCTCTGTTAAAGGTAAAGTTTACCCGTGAAGCTGACTGCAAAGCTTTCTGGTTAAACTTGTTATTGTTGGCAGTATCAACAGAATTACCTAAACTGCAAACACAAGAGGTTACTGTAAAATGTAAAATGCTGCAATGATTTCTATGGTATTGTGTTTTCCTGTATTCATTCTCTGGCCCGACCAGGGCCCTGACACAACAGACAGTGATTCGCAGGTGTTTTAAAAAAAACAACAACAACAACAACAACAAAAAACACCTCCACTGACTTGCATTCAAATTATGCCCTTCTTATGCTGGGTAAACATGATGCAATTTCCTATCCAATCTATGGGAATCGGACGATTATTTCCATCATGTCCGATCATGTCATCTGCTTCCGTAAGATAACGGTATCGTTTTTCCAAAGGTATCACAGGAAAATCGATCAATTGGGAACAGTTTGGACATGTGCACTGAATGCAACTTCCTGTCAGATTACCCATCAATCGGACAGGAAATGGTATCGTGTGTACCCAGCATTAGACTAATGTAGACTTGTTCTTCTAACAGACTGTCAATATATCACTGTCAGAGGGCGAGTGCATCACCAGAAGAGCCGCAGACCTGTTCATACATCACCCGCCTCTCTTAATGGGTGGTGAGTGAAGCAGAACAAGCTGTGCACATTCCCCACTCACCAGATTCATAAGGCAGAGTGTGCACAATCACAGCAGCCACTTTAAGCATCAGTGATTTTTATAGTGAAATCCGTTCTTGTGCAGACATCTCTTTATCTCAGCTTCCAGCAGAGAGCAGAGATCAGCCAGGACATAGGGAACCCCAGGCAATGCACAGAACCCAGTAATAAATATATACTACGAAGCAGAAAAGGTTTAAAATAACAGTTTTTACCCATCACTGATGATTACCTGGCTTTTTTAGTAAGATTTGGTGGTGGGGACTAGCAGTAACGAGGCCCTTAATCTCTCCAGGCCCTAGGCAACTGCCTAGGTTTACCTTGTGGATGATCCGGCTCTACTAGGAAGGGTTATCTACAGCCTAGGTTCTCAACGTGTGGTACGCGTACCCCAGGGGGTACTTCTGATGGTTCCAGGGGGTACTCAGGCTTGATATACTTAACCAAGAATAACAAATTTAGAGTTGTAGAAAATAATAAATCTTATTTAACCAACTTCAAATTAGTGATTTTAGCTAATTAAAAGCAATAATAAATGCTTAGAAATTGTTTAGAACCAATAATCATGTACTACAATTAAATATATTAAATATATATTTGTCAAGGGGTACTTGTGATAATGGTTACTATGCTAGGGGGTACTTGGTAAATACAGGGTTTTATAAGGGGTACAAACCAATAAAATGTTGAGAAACACTGGGACGGATTTGGACATTCTACCGACCAAGGCCCACTGTCACCAAAGCCTGCCTTTCCAACTGCCCTGTCCTGTGCACCACTCGTCTTGTGTGCTCCCCCTCTCCCGTTTATTCCCCTGCTCCTGTGCTCTTGTCCAGTGCTCCCCTCATCCTGTGTACTTCCCTTGTCTTGTACCCCCTCCTTCCCATTTTATGCTGTGCTTGGGGTAGCACAGCACAGGATGGGGGGAGCACAGGACCAGTGCTCCACTGCTCGCCCCTGTGAAAGCAGGCCAGCTACGGACTGGGTTTTTGATTGCTGCGGTTTACATGTTTGCCGCATTAAATGCTTTAGTTTGCCAGCCCGCTGCCCTCCCCTTGCTTCCTGTTGACCTAGGCCATGGCCTTTGCAGCCTGCCTCAAATCCACCCATCTACCTGTCTCTGTACGTATGGATATGTCTGAAAATACGGTGTACTTGAAACAGCAAGTCAAATCAAGCAGTAGTCCCAGAGATGAAGGCTTTTGAAGATATGTCCATTTGTCAAGTGAAAACCCACCTACTGTAAGTACTATGTCGTTCGCTCCCCTCAAGCTACCCTATTGTTTTTTCAGTGTAATTTTACTTTAAAAAATACATATCAGTGCTTCAAAAGTCATTTTATTATTAAGGATAACTCCACTTTCTGCCATTCAGCAGCATGGGCATAAAAGAAAAAGCACACTGAGAATTCACTAAGTTATTCCCAGTCATCACCATGGAGCTTTATGCAATAGCTGCAGTAGTCAGCAGAGGACATAGAAAATAGACTTAAGAGGCTGGCACTAGATACTGCACATCCAGCAGGGTGCCCACCTTGAGCTATGTTACCTGTGCTCACGGTAACGTACAAATCCAGCAAGCAGGATGAGAGCTGGGCTATCAGTACACTTCAAGCCAGTCTTAAGGTCCGTACACACGCCGGACTGGAGGCAACGACGGGTCCGTCGTCACCTCCCGCTGGGTGGGCATTCCAATGACAGTCCGGCGAGTGTACGCACTGTCGGCGGACTGATACGGCTGTTTCTGAGCGATCCGCCGGGTGGATCGCTCAGAAACAGCCGTATCAGTTCGCCGACAGTGCGTACACACGCCGGACTGTCGTTGGAACGCCCACCCAGCGGGAGGTGACGACGGACCAGTCGTTGCCTCCAGTCTGGCGTGTGTACGGGCCTTTACACTTCTTTTTTGTGTTGCGGAGGTGATGCAATGCTACTGTCTACAATCTCAATGCAACGCAGATTGTGCCGACAGGGTCATATGCATAGCTCCACCCCCTGCTCAGTGACATGCTCCCTACAGGACAGGAAGTACCTCACTGGGATACCCTGGGATTCCTGTTGGTCTGCATATGCACTCTATCACAACGCACCCCCCTTGGTTAAATTCCTGCATTGTCCATGGACTCCTATGAGGTCATACGGTAACGTGCTGCAGATCTTGCGCCACCTAGGCAGCGTTTCTGAAGCTGCCATCACGTGTGCAAGGCCCCATACATTTGCACTGCTGTTGCGTTACTCTGCTTCAAGCTTTATTTCTCACAGGTTATTGGCACATAGGCGGACAAGTAAAGACAATAATGGGGGTACAGACAGCAGCCTGCTATCTGCATCCCCACTACTGCACTGTGGATACTTTACCTGTCCATCTATCTACCAATAACATGTGAGAATTAAAGCTTGAAGTTTACCAAGTGCCCGGCTCTCTCCCTGCTTGGTTTCCTTGACATATGAGTGGATATCTCTTAAAAGCACCCTTGTCCCAATTTTAAGGACGAGGTGCTTTTCCCCACCATGTACTCAAATAGAGGCGGGTGCAATACAATAAGGGGGATTACGGTTCTACATGGTCAGGAAAAAAGGGTGCAGGAGCCCTTGTGGAAAAAAGGGCGCCACCATAAGCGCCCATTATAAAAGCTGCGATATGCGGCAAAGCAGGGAAATTTGGGTGCACGGAGGGGCCTGATAAAATCACGATATGCAAATTACAGCATTGCATAGGTGCCTGCGATTTTATCAGGCGCCCAAATTTACCTTCTTTGCCAAAAATTGTGCCTTTGTGGTGGCACCTCAGGGTCCCCAAATTTACTTTCTTTGCCACAAATCCCAACTTTATGTCAGGGGGGTTAGGTGAAGGTTAGAAAGGGGGGGTTAGTGTTAGGGTAACACGGGGGGGGGGGGGGAGTTAAGGGTTAGGCATAAGCAGAGGGAAGTCTTAGTGTTTTTGCGTAATTTCACCTGTATTCTACTAGCGGCAATCCCCCACGTCCTTTTTCCCAGGCACCTTTTTAACATGAAACTCCCTTTCCCTTAATAAGATGTTGATCAAATAGCCAACATCTTTTAGAAGACCCCTTACCTATGTTACCATACAGGGGAGGGGGTCTAAGTTAGGTGATTTGCTTTGGAACTCCTACCTCCTGGCAATGAGGAGCTACTAGATGTGGCTTTCTCAAGTTTTGTATAAGTTGATTCAGGCATCACCTGTTTTCATTGCCATGTGTTTGGACACCATTTTGGATTTCTTCTTACAGTTAGTGCTGTGTATACAAAGTTCTTCTGGGAGAAGCCCTTAGTTTCCCCTACAAATAGAGATGGCCAATGAAATGTTAATATTTCCAGTTTCCATGCAAATTGTATGCTGCTTAAAGGACCACTATCGCGAAAAATTGTAAAATTGAAAATATCCTACCTAATGAAACCTAAGTGTATCTGGGTCCTGTCCCTGTGTGTTAGTGTGCGTGCGTTTGCGCTACTGCACATGTGCCGCACGGACAGCCGTTGGGACAGGAGCAGGGCTGGCAGGGGGACGGCCGGGCGTGCGCGCGCGGCGAGCATGCGAGCTACAGGCGACCTAGAGCCTGTTATTAAATGGGCTAAGTTCACTAGTATATGAATATAAAATGTATATTTCTTGTAGAGTAAAATGCACCATAACTTACTTTTTTCCTATGTTGTTGTCACTTACAGTAGGTAGTAAAAAGCTGACCGATTTTGGACTAGTCCACTAGTCTCCATGGGAGATCCTCAGCGTTACCTTTATTTACAAAAGCATTCCTTGGAAAGGATCCATACAAAGATGTCAGCCAACCTTCCTATTCCTTTTCAGCAGACTATCATCATTCTTTTACAGTAATCCCAAGCTGAAGCTCGGGTTCAAAATAATACTTTACCCTGAAGAGAGGGAAGCCTCAGTATCCTACTGAGGCTTCCCTTGGTGGTCCCAAGCCGCCCATTGCTGAGCGTGCCCCCCCTCCACATTGGGGCCGCGTAGCTCTTCTCCCTGTATCGTGGCCGCGTGAGCCCATCTGCGCATGCGCACTACCACAGAGCCCACGGCTCCAGCTTACTGCGCATGTGCAGCCACGATACAGGGAGAAGAGCTGCGCGGCCCTGATGTGATTATCAACAATGAGTTGTTGCTAATTTTCCGGTGGGGGGGATTGGGGGGGGGGTGCGCTCAGCAATGGGGGACATTAGAATACAGAGGGTAGTCTCAATGGGATCCTGAGGATTTCCTCTCTTTAGGTAAGTATCTCATTTTGTACCCGAGCTTTGGCTCGGATACACTTTAACAGCATAGCTACTAATCACAATGCAATTTCTTGCTACTTCCATTTAACACAAGATATCTTGATATCTGTTATGAACAGATTGATAGCATTTGGAACAAGCAATGCTGCTGTTCACAATGAAATGCAAGCCTGTACACAACATGTATAGATGAATATAGTGATCGTACTGTCTGTAAGATGTTCAATTTTTTGCTGACTTCCAAAAGGCGGTTGGGGAACATATTTTGTTGAGAAAGTGTGTATGTTTGTATGTGGGAAGGGGGAGGGGGCCCTTCCTTTAAGGTGTAAGGCTTAGGGAAGATAGGGAAAGATTGTAGGGAGGGAGGCAGGACCAGCAGGCTGTCTCTAGGTTACGAGGAGCGCAATGAGGATTCAGCATCTGTTCCTCTCACTCTGTCTGCATCACAATGCCAGAAAAATACTAATTGCACACAGCAAGCTCAGGCCGCGTTGCATTGTGGGGAAGCGAGCCGGAAGTGTCAGAACTGTATCTCCAACCCCTCACTGAAATGTCTGGAAATCTACAGTACTTAACACAAGCAGCCCAATGCTGCTGAGCACTGGGGACTCATTTAAACAAAACAGAGGAAAGCAAAGTCTGAGCATCTTATAGTAACCAATCTGGCATTATAATTATTGTTTTTTTTTAATATATCCCATCAATATCTGTCGCAGCTGTGTATAAAGTATAACATATGGAGATGGCAGGATAACAACACTACGCAAATGCATGAAAGAGTAGGTCGAGGAACGGAGATCACTGATGTCCACCCAGTGGTGTAGTAATAGGGGTGCAGAGGTTGCACCCAGAGTGGCCCCGAGGAACCCATCATCAACCCCAGTATTAGCTCTCTATTTGTCCTGTGCTAGCAATAATGACTTCTATAGATGCTTTGAATAGTAGTGATCATTAACACACTGTTCCCCATTCCCTTCTCGCACCTCTGACACTGTGGTTGTCCTTAATTGGTTTTGGTGCGCTATATCAATTGTTATGTATAGAGTGCTTTAGGGCCCCAATGTAAAACTTGCAGTGGGGCCCACAGCTTCTTAGCTATGCCAGTATATGCATCACTCGTCTGGTTTTAGACTGGACAATCCAGGAGTTTGACCCTATGTCCAGGTATGAGACACTTTGCAAGACCCTCTAATCCTGCAGAGACTGGTAGGGTGGGGTCTTGCTTAAAGCAGAATGAAACCCAGCATTTCTTCTTTGCTCTAATAGATTATTTACAGCATATTATATACAACCAGCATTTTTTTACTAGAACAGCATTCAAAGGGTTACACACAGAAGTTCCCTGCCAGCAATGCTGGACGCATCCGAAGTGCAGATAATGTTATCTTGTATTTAATTGTATCAAGTGAGGAATGTAAATAAACATTTCTCTGACACTGCAGGCTCTGCTGAACAAAGTCAGACAATCAGAAAGCATTTCTGCTTATGTTAGAACATGAATAAAGCAGTTATAAATAAAATGCAAAGTCAGCTCTCAGAGAAAAAAAAAAAGTATATTTTGGGAGCATATAATTTCTAAATGAATAATAATACTTATGCACAAAAGCAAATATGCTAGCTGTATGGCATATAAAAAGTAGGAAAACATGTTTTTATTGAATATTATGTCAAGGTTTTATACCGCTTTAAATTCAATGAGGGGCACGTGAGGAACTGCAAATTTATAGGGGAGAACATGCAATGAAGTGAAAATCAAAGGGGACTTGTGAAATGGGGTGCAATTCAATGGGGGACAATGGCAGTGATTTGCAAATGAATGGAGGAATGTGGGTTGCATATTTAATGGGAAACACAAGTAATGAGATGCATATGGTGTTGCTCGCCAAGGACTGTGGCTTTGTGAGGCGCATATGTAATACTCTACAAACAGGGCAAAGGGGGAACATGAATAGAGATGGCCCAAACCTCCGATTTTCGGTTTGCGAACCTCTGCAAACGTTTGCGAACATGCAAACCGCAATAGACTTCAATGGGGAGGCGAACTTTGAAAACTAGAAACATTTATGCTGGCCACAAAAGTGATGGAAAAGATGTTTTAAGAAGTCTAACATCTGAGTTTTTGCATGGGGGAAAAATTTGGATTTGACGCAAAGCAGCATTTTAAGGGCAGAAATCGCATTGCATGCTAAATTGGAGGCTTAAAGTGCTTTAAAACATCTTGCATGTGTATACATCAATCAGGTAGTGTAATTAGTGTACTGCTTCACACTGACAGACCAAACTCACTGTGTAACGCACTGCAAACAGCTGTTTGTGTAGTGACGGCCATGCTGGACTGGTGCGCACCATGGCCAGAGTGCAGGTGATGGCGGTTTTCAAGCCCATATGGTCAGGCTGAGGTAGCTAAATGACAGAACAACAGTGACAGTGTCCAGCTGATCGAATTTGGTCTGTCCACAATGAAGCAACGACCTTATTATCTATTTTCTTGGGTCAGGTGTGCCCCCCAACCCCAACACACTCATATAGCCGACGGTCATTGCTTCATTGTGATACGCAAGCCCCTTCACAGCGGCAGGGTAATGATCACAAAGGGGAATTGACACATGTACATGCCTTTAGTTTTGTTGTTGCAGCTGCGGTGCAGCCAGAAAAATTAGGCAGGCATGTACATGTACCAGAAAAATTATTATAGTGGCCGCTGCTGGCCTTAAAAATTCAGGAATCCACCTGGAGTCCTGGTGGACCATGTTGGTGGTGGCGGAGAAGGCAGTCAAGTGGCCTGCAGGCAGAGATGCTGTGTGGGGACCGACTTAGTCTTGGGGCAGGCAGTCACACGGCGTGCAGGCAGAGATGCTGTGTGTAGGGACTGACTTAGTCTTCGGACAGGCTTGAGCGTGCTTTGCAGACCAGGCATCCGTGGTTAGATGGACCCTTGACCCAACGCTGTGTGCCAGAGATGTCACCACTTGCCTTTCAACATCACGGTACAGTTTAGGTATCGCCTTTTTTGAGAAATAATTGCGGCCTGGTATCTTCCAATGCGGTGTGTGGCTTTGCTTTTGTGTGCTGCTTTTCCTCAGGTGGTCATCCCATTGCAGTTCGTGCTTTGTAATCATGTGCCTTCGTAAGGTAGTTGTCCCTACGCGGGTCTTGGTCTTTCCATGGCTCAATTTTCGGTGGCAGAGAGTACAGATGGCATTGCTCTCATTTGAGGCAAACACACAAAAAAATTTCCATACCGCTGAGCCCTGGGATGATGGCACTTCGATGGTGGCGGCCAACTGAGTGTTAAGTGGGGTGCCAGAATCAGAGGAGGAAGATATGTCACGCTTCCATGCGGAAGCTGAGAAAGATGAGATGTTCTGTGTTAAATAGTCAACTACGTCCTGACAATATTGGGGGTTAATGGCACGTGCCTTCTTCTGAACACTGTACTTTGGTCGAGGGCCACACGAAATCACAACAGCGCGACCTCGAACAGACCTGCCAGGTGGCCTGCCTCTGGCTCTGCCTTTTGTTTTGTCCAAATTTGGGGGGATGAAGTGAAAGGTATGCACTGACTTGACTAATACAATGTACATTTACACAGGTGCAGTGAACAGGTTGCAGTGACTGCTGGTACAAGAATGTGCGGTTACACATGTGCAGTTAACAGGTATGCACGACTGGTATATAAAACAGTGTGTGGTCACACAGGTGCAGTGAGAACAGGTATGCAGTGACTGCTGGTACAACAATGTGCTTGTAAGGAAACGCGGAAAAGCCGCCGCGTGTACTGACAGCAAGGCGGCTGATTCCGCGTCCAGCGCGGCGGTTTGCACGCAGCAGCATGCATCTGGTGTGGCTGGGTCTGTTAGTTCACACAGATTCAGGAATGCGCGCGCGCGCTGAGAGGCAGAACTTTTATGAGAAGCCAAGGAGGGGTCAGCTAACCTCAGAACAAGTGACTATTGGTCAATCAATGATGGGTGGCGCCGGAGAGCGCTGCTCTATATATAGTTACTTCTGCTCAGTCTCAAGTTGTCTGCCGTTGCGAACACTTACGTGGAAGCACTCAGACCTTAGTCAGATCCCACAGTGTGTTTGAACCAGGAGGACCTGGGAATTCACACCGAGACAGATTACTTCTGTTTATCATTGTGTTATACTTCAGACTAGTTCCAGGGTGTCGAGACCACGGACCTCACACCCAAGATTAGGAACTTTGTGTTATACTTCAGACTAGTTCCAGGGTGTCGAGACCACGGACCTCACACCCAAGATTAGGAACTTTGTGTTATCATTCTGTTATACTCAGACTAGTTCCAGGGTGTCGAGACTACGGACCTCACACCCAAGACTAGGGATATTGTGTACCATCATATTATACTCCAGAATAGTTCCAGGGTGTAGAGACCACGGACCTCACACCCAAGACTAGGCATTGTTGATATCTGTTATGACCTATTGCTCTTCTGACTATCCCTCTGCTCTCTGATTCGGTACCTTCACATATCTGATTACCTGTTGCCAACCCTGCCTGCCTTTGGATACCGAATCAGCCTTCTGTCTTTGTACTTTGTCTGTCCGTGTGTTGCCGACCTGGCTTGCCCAACCTCGAGAGCTACCTCTCTCCTTCAGAGGTAGTCTCCAGACCTGCTAGTGACATCCACCTTCCAGGTGTCACTCACTCTCAGGTCCTTCCTACCTTCAGCCTGGGACTCCACCCCTTTGGGAGGTCTCAGGCTACTGGAAGGTTCTTGCTCTTCTCAAAAAGCAGTATTGCCCATACTGCCAAAGACCACCTGCTCCTCGGGTGGTCTCACTCAAAGTCATTACTGTTGCACCAAAACACTCACATTACATAGGTGTCCAGAGGTTAGCTATATCTGTATTATTGGTGATTCTGCAGATCATTAATAATCAGATATATATCTGTATTCTTGGTGATACTGCAGATCACCAATAATCAGATTCTCTCTGTGTGCTGACACCGATCGTTACAGTGCAGTTACACAGATGCAGTGAACAGGTATGCAGGGATTGATATTACAAATGTGCAGGTGTCACACACACGTACCGTGAACAGGTGCAATGACTGGTGGCATATTACACTGCTTGCGCTCACGTAGGTGTACTGAACAGGTTACAGGTATGCACTGCAGTGATTGGAATTACAAATGTGCACCTGTCACCACACACACAGGTACCGTGAACAGAAGCCGTGCGCTAACGTAGGTAGGTGGGTGCACTGATCAGGTAGGTATATGCAGTGATGGGTATTACAAATGTGCAGCTGCCTGGGTACCGTGAACAGGTACAGTGACTGGTGGTATTAAATATCAAAACTGCGTGCGCTCACGTAGGTAGGTGGGTGCACTGAACAGGTAGGTATATGCAATGATGGGTATTACAAAGGTGCAGCTGCCTGTCACACACACAGGTAGTCACTGAATGTGCTGGGCCTGGCAGTGGCACAGTAGGAATTACCAAGGCTGTCTATGCAACACAAGTGCCTGTGGGACACACACACACACACACACACAAAAATAGTTTACAAGAACAAGATTAGCTCTCAAAAGAGCTGTTGAGGGGTGCTTTTTTAGCAATAAGAATCAGCGAGGAGCAAGCTAGCAAGCCTACAAGAGCCTAACTAAGCTTTCCCTATAGCTCTCTCTGCAGCAGCAGCTCTCCCTTCTCTAATTACTGCAGGCACACGAGTGAGTCCAATGCCTGACGCTGCCTGCCTTTTATAAGGGGAGGTGGGGCTCCAGGAGGGAGCGTAGACCGATTGGCTACAATGTGCCTGCTAACTGTGATGTAGAGGGTCAAAGTTGACCCTAATGATGCACTATGGGGGCGAATCGAACTTCCGGAAAAGTTTGCGGTTCTCCGCGATCGCGAACCACGGAAGTTCGCCGGTGAACAGTTCGGGCCTTCTCTAAACATGAACTGGGATTACCTTTCAATGGAGCACATATAAAAAGCTTCAGGGTCCTTTTACACTGGTGCGGTGCGATTTGAAACAATCACATTGCACAACGCACCCGAGACAGAAAGTCGCACCACACACACAGTGTGACTCATGGCCCATACTCACGGGCTACATAAGTGGCCTGTCGCCAGCACACGTGAGCGTGTGCACGGCAGGCCAGCGACAGCTCCTCGCCAGCTCCCTCCGCGTACAAACGCGGAAGAGGGATCAGCTGTGCGACGGAAGCTGTCGCCGAAGTTCCTCCCCCCATCGCCGGAAGCGCCGTCTATTTGCATTTATGTTGCTGTCGCTAGTCCGCATGCTCACGCGGACTAGCGACAGTTGCGGCGGAGTTGGGCGGCAACTGTCGCCAGGCGATTGATCACGGTCAATCGCCTGGCGACATCAGCGACGAGCGACGGTTCGGGTTGCGCGCCCGTGCAACGGCTCATACTCACGGGCGACATTGTAGCCCGTGAGTATGGGCCATTAAGGTGGAAGAGCCCGGGGCACCCCCTGTCCTGTGCACCAGTGCTTGTGATTTTAATCCTTATTTTTGCAGCTCCTAGCATGCAGGTCAGGGTGGGTGTGAGAGAGGTGCGAGAGGGCTACATGCAACCAGTGCCCCTTGCTGGACACAAAATCTATGATTATGTGCGACCAAGCTCTCTCTCCTGTCTATGGCCAATTCATTGCAGCACGTGCTAGATTCAGTATTGCAGACACAAGTGTAATTATTTGCATCTTTTATTGGCCGTAAAAGGCTGTCTTTGGACCAATTTAAATGGCAGAGTGCTGTCTGGGAGTGAGCATTTGCTCAGCACAGTGGCGTAGTGGTTAGCGCTCTCGCCTTGCATCGCTGGGTCCCCGGTTCGAATCCCAGCCAGGTCAACATCTGCAAGGAGTTTGTAAGTTCTCCCCGTGTCTGTGTGGGTTTTCTCCGGGCACTCCAGTTTCCTCCCACATCCCAAAAACATACAGATAAGTTAATTGGCTTCCCCCCTAAAATTGGCCCTAGACTATGATACATACACTACACGATATAGACATATGACTATGGTAGGGACTAGATTGTGAGCTCCTTTGAGGGACAGTTAGCGACAAGACTATATATACTCTGTACAGCGCTGCGGAAGATGTTGACGCTATATAAATACTAAATAATAATAATTTGCTTGGCTTATGCTTGGCAAAAAACAATTAACAAGGCACTTCCCATGCACTTCTGGGATTACCGTAGTAACGCACTGCAGCTTCTGCGTTTATTCTGCGGTACCTGGCACTTCCGTCACATCGTGGCGTACTGCAGGCAGGCAACAAGCTGCAGCAGGAGAGAGCATAGCAACACGACTCACCGCAATCAGTGCAAAAGGACCTTTGCAGTTTCTAAAAATAAAACACAAAAAAAACCAGGAGAGGCAGCAGATTAGGATTGTGGAAATTGCTGAACATGACACCTGCAATCTGGGAGGAGCTTTTAAAAGTACAAAAAAGGATGTCAAGTTATTAGTCACTTTTACCATGCTCACACACTCCATGCAACCTGAAGTAATGCCTAATACACACTATACAATTTCCCATCAGATAGTCAGGTCAAATAGATAATTTCCAACAGGTCCAATCTGATTTCCAATCATTTCTCTGATCGATTTAGTATAGAAGTGATTCGAAAAACTATCAGAAATCAGGACCAGGCGGAAATTATCTATTCTACCCATTTAACAGGAAATTGCATGGTGTGTACCAGGCATAAAAGGAATACGGAGGCTACAATCTTCATTGTCTAATTGCTGTGCTGATCTGCCTCTGATACTTTAAGTCAGTGGCTCAAAATGAGCATGCAGGTCAGGAACAACGGGGAATAAGAGGCATCCAGAATCTCTAAAATACTTTAAAATCTAAAATCAATAATAATAGAGGAGGCTTACCTGAAATGATGACACCAGATTAGATACAAGGGAAAATGCATTTGCAATAAGCAACACGTTTCGAGAGTTCATACTTTTCACTTCACCAGGCCAAGTTTCAGGGCCTACAAGTCAATACAGAGGATACTCAATACTAGACCCCTGAAAAATGTATAACATATTAATTATATGGTTGTTTCAGATATACATACATTAATATTATTATGGACACTCAAACACATATAATATGGGGCCTTTGATAATGCAGTATCATGTTAAAAAATTATTCTAGTGGCATAAAAACAATAAACATTAAAACAATAAAAACTAATGCCACTATGTTAATTTTTTTAACATGAAGTGTTTTTTTCGGGTGTCCAGTATTGAGTATCTTTTGTATTGACTTGTAGGTAATGAAACTTGGTCTGATGAAATGAGACATATGAACTCACGAAATGCGTTGCCTATTGCAAGTGTTTTTCCCTTGTATCTAATCTTGTGTCATCGTTGAGGTAAGCCACCTGTTATTCTTCATTTAAGATTTTAAAGTATTTTGTAGAATCTGGGTGCCTCTTATCCCCCGTTGTGTTCACACCCCTCCGTTCAGAGGAGGATCTCCGTCAGCACCCACAGCTAATGGTCCACTGGTCACAGCGCTACGTGTTGTGAAGAACAAAGATCCCTGTGCAAGTTCTACTCACAGAGAATAATGGTCATTGTAATAATGGTCGTGTAAAGTTGTGCAATCATGCCGGCATTGTATCCCCAGTCCAGCCATATGTAGTTTGTGGCTTCCTGGCTCCAGCTAGCTCAGTTAGGGCTTGTTCACACTAAGGGAGCTTTTGGCTTTTTTTTAAGTGCCGGCGATTTTCAAAATCGACCTAAAAGCATTTGTGCAATGATTCCCTATGAGAGTGTTCACATATGAGCGGTGCGATTCCGATCTGCTCACCGAGGCGCTGCATGTACATACCATTTTTGGAGCGATTTGCCTCAATGGAAAATATAGGGAAATCGCAAAACGTTTGAAAAAGCGCTTTGTATAGCGATTTTCCCAGCACTTTTAAGAATAAATACATTGTATATATTCTTTTCCGGGTCAAAGAGTTCACTTTCTGACACAAAACAAATTGCTCTGCAAAAGCGATTTACAAAAAAATCGCAACGCGCAAGTAAGCGCGAGGAGGCGCTAAAAAAAAATTGCGCACAAGATAGCAAAATGCTGGCGTCAGCAATTGCGATTTTAGATGTAAACAAGGCCTTACTGAGGCCAGGCTGTTTCATTTCAGTTAAAATTCTGCTTAGTACTATAGGCAGTCCAGGCTTCCTGACTACTGTGGGACTACAAGTCCCTGCATGACATGCTTGTAACCAAGACTAGCTGTGAGTTTAATAAATGAAAGTCGAACCTAACTAGATATGTGTGAGATTACCGGTTTCATTTTTTTTAAACAAGGGTTGGCAGACAGTGCCCGCTCTAACCATTAACATGGAGAAGCAAGTCCCTTTATCTAGTACACATGTAGCAGCTGCTTTCCTGGCACCGTCCACCTCGGCAGCCCCTACCGTGTCCCGCGTCCTCGTTCAGCTATCTGGCGCTTCCGACCACTCGCAGGTCAACTGCCCACCTTTATATACGCCCCACCCCTACCTCACGAATTAGGAGTCCGCTGCATGGCAAGCAAAGGGTTAATAGCTAAATATTTATGACTGCCCTACATACACCAATACACACCTGACCCCAGGAAGAGAGGAGGCTTTCCTTCTGCTCATCTTCCCCCTCCTTTCATGGGCAGCTGCCCTTCTGCCAGCTTATGGTGCCAGTGGGATCCTCTGCCTGCAATCTACCCCCAGCGGGCCCTGCAGCTTCTGCCACCAGAAGGTAGAGGGGGAGAGAGAGAAGCAGTGATGCAGGAGAAGAGGGCACCAGCTGTGCTACTGTATATACATGTCAGTGCTCACCTCCTATCTATACATGCTGCAGATTTACCATGTATACTAACACAGCCATGTCTTGTGTGCTTGTGTATATTGTCTGTGTGCTTTCTTGCCTATACCTAGTCATTATGGCTGCATTGTTTCCTTGTACAGCAGCAGATGAGCTCAGCAGCATATAAGGGGACAAAGGCAATCTATGTAGTAGTGAATGCTTGGAACGGTTATTCAGCTGCCTCGCGAATTACATATAAATAACAGTGATAGTATGAGATGCCCAGCTGGGCTAATCTCATATTCCACAGTGTTTTCCAAAAGGTTATAGGATTTTGTTTTGTAGAGAGTCATACGAATGTTAATAACAGCAATAGTAAGGATAATGATAAAAATTATAACCCCCAATCTAAACTGCAATTTCAGGAAGAGTGAAGCTGCCCATTAACAGCGTGCTTTTACAGTGAACCCGAGGCGAGAGTGATATGGAGGCTGATATATATATATATATATATATATATATATATATATATATATATATATATATATATATATATATATATATATATACTGTATATATATTTCCTTTTAAACAATACTAGTTGCCTGGAAGTCCTGCTGATCTATTTGGCTGCAGTAGTGGCTGAATCACACCAGAAACAAGCATGCAGCTAATCATGTCAGATCTGACAATGTCAGAAACAACTGATCTGCTGCATGCTTGTTCAGGGTCTATGGCTAAAAGTATTAGATGCAGAGGATTACCGGGACAGCCAGGCAACTGGTATTGCTTCAAAAGAAATAAATATGTCAGCCTCCATATATCTCTCACATCGGGTTCACTTTAAGTTAATGATCGTATTTTGGATCAGATCATTCGGATCGAGTTGAATGAAAACTGAGAAGCTAATGGTCCCAATCGATCCTGAACTATCGCATTATTATAGAGCTTTTCTGTAAAGAACTGGTTGATCAGCATGGCATATATTTGTATACATACAATCATAACTGGCTTCTGTATCGTAAATAGTTTGGACCGGTTTATGCTGTGGATCGATGCAAAACAATATTTTCATTTAATCTGAATGATCTGATAAAAAATACGATCCTTCACTAAAAATTACACTGTTAATGGTCACATTGAAGGACACCTGAAGTGAAAAGGATATGGAGGCTGCCATTTATTTCCCTTTTTAAACAATGCAAATTGCCTGGCAGCCCTGCTGATCCTCTGCCTCTAAAGGTGGAAATACACAAGTCGATTTTTTGCAATGATATCCGGCCTATTCGATCATTTGATCTAACCAACAAGAAATCAGTGACACAAATGATTCCCAAACGACCAATTTTTCTGCCAAAATCAAACATGTTGATCGACCAGTGACAGGTCGGCAGCGTGTTTGAGGCTTTTGATTTTGCAATGAGAGATGCAGTAGGAGGAGCTACTCTAACCTGTCCATGGTGCGGTTCCGGTGTCTTCACTCCCGACTGGCTGCTTCCTCTCTCTTCACTCCAGAGTCCTGGGCACCTGTGTGACGTAACTAAAGCTAAAGGTCAAACACTAGAGGCCTCTAGTGGTCACATAAGGTGCATGCCCTGCTGCCCCTAGTGTTTGCTCGGTATACTAACGTCACATAAGCGCCTCCGAATTGGGGAGTGAAGAGAGGAAGGAGCAGCCAATGGAGAAGACACTGGAACTGCGCCGGTGGACAGGTTAGAGTTGCCCCTACACTGTACGGTGGGGAAGGAGGGGTTAAGGGGAGAATGACACACTGGTAAACCTAGCAGGCCCACAAAGATTTTCAATCGACTTCATGCTGAAATGGATTGAAAATCTGTGTGTAGTGTGTGAAGGGATTTGATCAGATAGATTCCTCTCTGATCAGATACTGATCGGTAATGGGTAGGATGGAGGCGCCCAATGTGTTTTCTATTTTAGTATTTTAAAATACAAATAAAAAACTATATAATAAAAAGAAAGATAATTGATTATCTCTCCAGAAGATTTAGACACCAGTTCAGCTGATCAGCTGTTTCTGATAATATTGTCAGATCTGACAAGATTAGCTGCATGCTTGTTTCTGGTGATGTTACGACACTACTGCAGTCACATAGATCAGCAGGGCTGCCAGGCAACTGGTATTGCATAAAAGGAAATACATATGACAGTCTCCATATCCCTCTTGCTTCATTTGCCCTTTAAAATACACCTGTAATTAGCTAGCTGTGAAGTAGACATCTATACCGATTACTAGATAGCTTGCTGTAATAAATATGGCAGCATCCATATTCTTTTCACTAAAGTTGTCCTTCAAAATGTCCGTGTGGTTAAAATGCCTCAAAATGGGACTGAGCTCAAGAATGCAGTATAGCCACATTATTGATTCCAGCTCTGTTTTAGATACTACCATGTCGCTCTCACTGTTTTTACACCTTGCAAACCTGTACTCCTCAGTGTGTGCTAAAGTGCTCTTAATGATCTGCACAGGAATGATAAGCAGTGTAGAGGAAAACTTTACATATGGGAAGGGAGAGAGGGAACAAACATTTTGAAAGCACACATTCAAACAGGGGTTGTTACATACTACAGTTCTTTTACTACCAGTAAAGTTAGGGGTGATGGATTTACTGTACACACAGGTGGTGAAAGGACATTAATATCTTAAAATGGGGCAAGTGTATTGCATTTATTGTATTATCTATTTCATTTGTGCTGTTATTTAGAACATTTTATACTATAAGCAAGGGTAAAACAGTATATAAAGATCAGCTATAATACTTGATATAGCTAGGGGAGCATTTTAATTTAGCCCACCCTGGAGTTCTCCTTTAAGAAACATTACACATAAGTACTTTAACACTTTAAATAAATGGAAGAGCTTGGGAATTTGTGGAGTGTAAGGATGTTATGACGACAAAAGCACATGCTTTGCACAAAATAATCAATTTGTCCTCACAGATCTTCCATTAATAGTGCAATTTTAGCAAACGATCAATTTTCTGATCCAATAACTGCAATCGGTCTGAAATAATCGGTTTGTTTACACTTTTTACATTTTCAAATCCATTTATGGAGCTGATTGATAATGGTTTCATTCCTATTGCAATTATCGTATCGAAAGGACGATTGCTTGCTAAAATTGTACCGTTAATGTGCAACACTAACCAGCACTATGGAAACGGAAACTAAATTTGGTTGGTTGCCATGAGCAGTCACAAACACAGAGATATGGTCAAAGGATTGATTCTACATAACACAATAAGAAGTACCGATATTTGTTCAACAATGTAATACAGAATATGACATGAGAGATGACATCTTGATGCAGAAGACTTGTGGTCTATTCGTAAAGAATGCATTTATATGATTATTCTGGATTATGTCAACTTTGTACTATGAGGTCTGAGGTTACAAGACTACATAACTGACTGTTTACAACTCTTATTTTATTACTTAAGGTGGCCATTAACGATCCAATTTCTAGTGAAAAATCGTTCACTACACCATCAACTAACCAATCTTTGCTTTCTATCGATCACAACCAACAAGAAAATCCAAATTTGGTTTGAGAAAATCCAATCGGACGACTATTTTTATAATAGTTTATGATCGATTGTGCCCATCAACAGAGATTATTTACAACCAATCCAATCAGAATTTCTGATCGCTCAAACGATTTTTCGCTAGAAATTGGACTGTTAGTGGCCACCTTGAGAATTTCAGTAAACAGTATTCAATGCAGATTTTGATCTATCCAGACCTTATCTCTGAGAAATCTTTTTATTTTCCTTTCATCAACACATCACAAGCAATGGTTTTTTTTGTTACATCGATTGTTCCTCAGTCCGCTTAGGTGGAAGATTTTTTCCTGGAGGAAGTCTTGTCCTCCTGAAATCATGTATAATATTTTGCTTTTTAAAGATCAGTGTGATTTCTCAGAGATCAGATCAGGATATATCACATTTAGATCTGTCTTCAGACCACGTCTTGTTGTGTGTGGCCATCATCAGTGTTTCAGGTTGTGAGTTTAGCTGGCTGGACTCGTTAGTTCATCAGACACAGATCTTGGGCACCTCCTGGTTCCAGCGCAGACGCGTGGCTACATGGGTGGGTACCGGCACACATCTGAGAGGTCTCAAGTGAGTGTCATATATATTGGGGTTGGCACGCAGAGCTGTGGGATGCTGTGCCCTTCCAGGACGTTAAATGTCTGCTGCACGTCCCTGGCACACTGGCAAGCAGTGAAAGTGCCATGTGATTGATGACAGAGCTTGTATTTAAGCGCACCCAATGGCCCAATCTTCTTACCTCTCCCAATTCCTCCCCAGCCCCTATTCAGGGATCAAATTGGTCTCATGTTGGTCTCAGGAGCCCCATTAATTAAAAATACATCCAATTAAAAGGCAGGTGAAAACGTGCCACCCCCTCCCTTTCCCTGGCTCAGCTGCTCTTGGAAAAAAAAAAAGCCAGGGAGATGCGAGTGCCAAAGAGAGTGTGTGCCAATCTGCCCCAGTGCCCACGCCCCACGGCTGCATTGTGGAATGATTGCATCTCCTCAGCTGGGTCCTGCTGCTATTAGAATGATATCTAACCTCAGCCTTATACCAGAGTCTCGCCATGCCAAGAGTGCAGAGACTGGCTATCAAAAAGACAGCATGGTACCGCGCACTGACACTGCCGGTTATAAACAGAACCATGAACGTGGAAAATAAATGAAACTATAGCTTTAAATTCATCAAAATAAAGTTATTTTACATTGCTGCGCTCTAATCTCTTTCTTTTGCATTCCGTGTTGTACAAAATTCACCATGTAGCCAAGCTAGGCATGCGCCTAGGGGCATTGGAATTTATGAAGCGGTAAGGAAAATGTTTGATGGTAATTGTCCTCAGTGGGGCTGATTTATAGAATACTGGGGTAAATGGGAAAAAAATAGTGTGGTAGTTGTTGACCTCCATTGCCTTGCCTGTACTAGAAAACAACAGATGGTACCTGATTTTTTTTGTTTTTTGTTACGGGCACTATTTCTATTGTCCTTTCCTGTAGTGTTTATAAATGAATGATCTCTTCTTTGTTTTCTCTGTAAAAATACAGCAATGACAGCATCTCCTGTAATACAAAGATGGATGCAATTAGGAAAGTGTACATGCCCAGTAAGCACAGTTTTATACAGTAAAGCATAGGGGGAAAAAAATGACTCTTTTGGATGCATTGCGCAGCATTATAATTTAGGTTATAATCACACTGCAATGGTCCCACAACGGGGCCATTCACATCTGCATGTTGGCTCTGTGTGGTGTCAGATCCCATAGTGATAATGCTAGCCGAGCACTATTGGACAACAGTACATTACACCCACGTGACAAATACGTTGCAAAAAGGTACTGTGTGTTGCCAGAAGACGCCAATTCAGAAATCGGTTGTGATGGGTCACAGGCGCACTACAATGGATTTAGGGCTTGATTCACAAAAGAGTGCTAACTGTTAGCACGGCCGTTTTCGTGTCGAATTTTCACATTGCGCGCGATCGCGAATTTTCGCACGAAATGATAACGGTTTTGCGCGCAGACGCGGATTTCTGCGCGGAATCGATATAGTTTTTGCGCAAAAAATCACGTTTGCGCACGAAAACGTTATCGTTTCGCGTGAAAATTCGCGATCGCGCGCAATGCAAAAATGCCCATGCTAACAGTTAGCACTCTTTTGTGAATCAAGCCCTTAGTGTGAACATAGGGCTGGGACCCACTACAAATTACAAACTGCTATCGTAATCGCTAGTTTTGTAGTAGCGCTTTGTAAGTGATTTTATAAGCGATTTCTGTGCTTCAATACAATACATTAGAGTGCAAACGCTCACAAAATGCTGCATACCCTGCAATTTCTAGTAACTCTAATCGCTCTAGTGGGTTCACCACCATTCACTTTCATTGGGAAAGAGTTTTTGAAATTTCTGACTCCTCAATTTATGATCCCACCAACTCCAACCCTGACTCCAGGTACCCAAAATTGCTCCAACTCCACAGCCCTGCTCAAAAGCGCTCCAGTGGGTCCCAGCCTTTACCCTAAGTTACTTTATCTCAAACCTTTCTATACTTTTTTTGCATCTGACCAATCCCTGCCATGGCCTGTATACCTAAATAAAATTGTTGTACTACACTACAGCAAAGGGCTGCAGATACAGGTTTTTTTTGTCATGGGACCTGCCATCGTGATTTATCTAAAATGTAAATTCACAAACTAGATACAGTCCACATAAAGCTTTTAGTTCGCTTCACCTATACAGGATAAATTATGGAACAGGCAATTTTTTTTTTAACCAAATTAAACTTTTCATAGTACAAAAGGTAAAAATCACTACATAATTTTACATAAAAATAATTTAAAGAGTAACTGTCAGGCTGCAAAAGCTAATTTAAACCTCTATTCTCCTGTGTTAACCCTCTGGGCGATACAATTACATCGCCCAGGAGGGGGCGCAGCACTTTTTAATTTTTTTTTTTTAAAAAAATCATGTAGCTAGCCTAGCGCTAGCTACATGATAGCCGCTGTGCAGCGGCATCCCCCCCCCCCCCACCACCACCACCTCCGGCGATCAGCGCAAGCAGGAGATTCCGTTCAGAACGGGATCTCCTGTAGGCTTCCCCCGTCGCAATGGCGACGCTCGCGATGACGTCACCGACGTTGTGACGTCAGACGGAGTCCCGATCCACCCCACAGCGCTGCCTGGCACTGATTGGCCAGGCTGCGCAAGGGGTCGGGGGGGCTGCGCGGCACAGTGGGTAGCGGCAGATCGGCGGCGAGCAGAAGTTAAAAAAAATTATGCAAATCGGCCCACCAGGGCCTGAGAAATCCTCCTGCGCGACATACCCCGAGCGCAGGAGGTTAAACAGTGTAGAAGGAAGGCAAAAAGGCAATACTGAAGTTAAAAATCTTTCTTACTTTGATGTGTGCTGGACAGCAAGGCTCTGTATTCCCAAGCTCGTAAGGAGGCCGCAGGACGCATAACAGATACTGCAAAGCATTCTGGGGCTGCTTCTTCTTCTCCCCAGTGCACTCCCTTGGGTCCTCCCCTTAATTTCCCTATCACGCCCTAAGGCTGCTTTCACAGTGAGAAGTTACAGGCTCATGTTACAGCAGCCTAAACTCACAGCAGTGAAAAATCACAGGGCACATTTTCCGTTAGAGTATACTGCATGAGTCCGCTATTGTTCCTAGCCACATGGCTAATTAATATTCACTGCACAGTAGTGTTGTCTATTAGGATCCTTTTTGTGAGTCGAAACATCAGGAAGCAGGGAGGATATGACATCACAATTGGCTTCATAGGAGACAGACAAACATGGAACCTGCCATGAGCTGTCAGGAGCATCATTTTCTGCAAATACTATATAAAAATTCTGTGAAACCCAAACGTGGACAGTGAAATGCATATGTAATGTAAGTACAGCCAATATTTAGCTACTGATATATGTGTTTTTTTTCTCTGAGACCTTATACCTAACAGCTCCTCTTTAAGACAATATATGACCAACATCCCTTGGTTCGGCTTACAATAACCATAATAACATTCAACTGATGCATGTTTCACTGTAATATTTATCTCACATCATACATCCGCAGACTGAGATCTAATGTCCACTCACCCCATTCTTTTCTTCACTGCACCAACTTGATATACTCTATCTAACCCAGTGTTGCACGACTTGTCTGGTATACTTATCCAGACAAGATGTTAATCTTCTAATCTGGCCCATATTACATATGGGATGTGAGTTAAATATGTATGTATAAGGCAAGAATTATAATTGTGTAAGAATCTGCCTGTGATGAAGTAGTCGTGGACCATGAAAAGTGCAACAACAAAAGTTTTTATGGCTTTTCACAATATAATTTTATGAGAAATTATTTTTTGATTTCAGTTTGCAGTCAGCTGAGAATTCCCCAAACTGTCAGTGATTTTAGATTTCGGCAACTAGAGGCCTGCGCGGGTGCAATTTTTCATACCCGCTACCCACACCCGACCAGCAACCCGCTTTAAGGTGAATTTGATACCCGCTACCCAACCCGCTTTTTACATTTTCTTCTAAAGTACACATTTAAAGCACATTGGGGGTCTGTAAAGTAAATAAAACCAGTTTTTATACACAAACCAAAGCCAAAGAAGTGTTTTAAAGAGAACCCGAGGTGTGTTTAAAGAATGTTATTTGCATACAGAGGCTGGATCTGCCTATACAGCCCAGCCTCTGTTGCTATCCCAAACCCCACTAAGGTCCCCCTGCACTCTACAATCCCTCATAAATCACAGCCATGCTGTGAGGCTGTGTTTACATCTGTAGTGTCAGTCTCAGCTCCTCCCCCGCCTCCTGCATAGCTCCGGTCCCTGCCCCCGTCCCTTCCCTCCAATCAGCAGGGAGGGAAGGGATGCAGGCGGGGACTGGAGTTCTGCAGGAGGCGGGGAGAGCAGCAGACTGACACTATAGAGATAAACACAGCCAGCTCTGACAAGCTGTTTGTCAGCAGCGTGGCTGTGATTTATGAGGGATTGAAGAGTGCAGGGGGACCTTAGGGGGGGTTGGGATAGCAACAGAGGCTGGGCTGTATAGGCAGATCCAGCCTCTGTATGCAGATAATATTCTTCAAACCCACCTCGGGTCCTCTTTAAAGATATTTTTTTTTTTTACCCTTATTTAAATCATTAAAAGCCGAGAAGTAACAGTCCTGCTCAAACAACAAATAGCAGAGCACCCACACCCCTGTCCCTGTATGCTGTAGGCTGCTCCCCATCTAAACTGCATCTAGTGGAAGTGTCTCCCCCCCCCCCCCCCCCGCAATGCACACTGGGAGGCGAAGTACATTAATGTAATCACAGGAGATGTAGGCACATTAATGTACTACATCTCCCAGTATGCATTGTGGTGGCCAGGGCAACACTTCCACTGCTGCAGCTATGAAGTGCAAGGAATAGACACTGCGTCCAAGCTCATATAAATAATTTTCAGATTTAAGGGTGCATATAAACACACAATCTTGATCCTCCATGTAGTATGATGGGCAATCAAAATCGGTCAATCAAAATTTTGTGTGTGTATGCACCCAAAGTGCAATTATTTCTGTTAGAACCTTTATTTGTTAATGATGAGCTACTGCTGAATGAAGGTGCTTGGCAGATCTACCTGTGCAAAAACGTGTAGGCTTGAGAAGAAATACTGGTTTGATAGTGCCTGGAACTGGAGAACATAAGTGATCACATGCTAGTTTCTTGACTGAGAACAGTCTAAGTTTTAGGCATTAACCCATCAGTAATCCTATACAATAAAACCTAACTGTCTCATCCGTCATCCACTTTCTCTGTCTGTCCGTCCGTGGTTTTTTTGTACTGTGCATGTGCGCAGTACAGACAGCCGTTGGGACGGGAGGTCGGGCCATGGAGCGCGGCAGGCACGCGCATGCACTGACTGGCGGCGGTGGCGCGGTAATTTCACTACCTAGAGCCTGTTTTTAGGGCTCGTCTACACTTGAGCAGGAATCGCGTGATTCCCAATCAGCGCAAAACGCTAGCGGTTTATAAAAACCGCTAGCCCATGTAAACCTATCGCCGTTTTATCACCGCTGTGTTTGTGGTTAGCGTTAAAGGGATACTGTAGGGGGGTCGGGGGAAAATGAGTTGAACTTACCCGAGGCTTCTAACGGTCCCCCGCAGACATTCTGTGCCCGCGCAGCCACTCACCGATGCTCTGGCCCCGCCTCCGGTTCACTTCTGGAATTTCAGACTTTAAAGTCTGAAAACCACTGCGCCTGCGTTGCCATGTCCTCGATCCCGCTGATGTCACCAGGAGCGTACTGCGCAGACACAGACTATACTGGGCCTGAGCAGTATGCTCCTGGTGACATCAGCGGGATCGAGGACACGGCAACGCAGGCGCAGTGGTTTTCAGACTTTAAAGTCTGAAATTCCAGAAGTGAACCAGAGGCGGGGCCGGAGCATTGGTGAGTGGCTGCGTGGGCACAGGATGTCTGCGAGGGACCATTAGAAGCCCCGGGTAAGTTCAACTCATTTTCCCCCGACCCCCTACAGTATCCCTTTAACCGCAAATGCGTAACATGCAGCATTTTGCCGGCGATTAGCGATCGCGATTAGCATGCATAGCACCGCTAATCACGATCGCTCCCAAAACGCTGCGGTGTCCAGTGATTTTTCTGCGTTAATCGCGGAAAAATCACTCCCGCAAAACGCTAGTGGTAATCTCCAGCGTTTTGCGGTTTTAGGTGTTAATGGGGCCTTAAACAGGCTTAGGTAGACTAGTTCCTTTATAATCTCATAGGTACAGCTGCCAACTATCCAGAATACATCAAGTAGACAAGTTCAAACCAAGATAATGGAAGCAGTCACAAGAACCTCAAAACTTCATCAAGTGAAAATCCTACATGCATACTTGTTTTGGCTCGGGAAAATCATAAGTGTGTACAGCTTTACAAGGGAGCTGCATAAATTAGGTCTGGTTGAGAGGTGTTCCAGAAGCAAGACTGAAGCCTCATGAAAACTGGACCTTGCAAATGACAATGACCCTAAATATACTAATTAATTCACCAAGGAATGTTTGGAAAGAAATGGAGGTTCCAGGAATAAGGTAGTCAAGGTATCAAGGGCCAGATCTAAAGTCCATCAAGATGCTGTGGGATGATTTGCAAGAAGCTGTGCACTGAAGTAATCAGTCACAGACCACACAACTGGACGAAGGTTTGAAGGGAAAAAAAAGTCTCCCAGTTATTTTCAGAGACTGGTGGACAATTAAAAAAAAAACTGTTAAACTGATGTTCAGGAAGATGGCACTTTAATTGGCAGCGATGGCCACAGGATTCTGGCTTTTTCTTGTTTTTCTTCCCTTTTCCTTACCAATTCACCTTGTTTTTCTCCCTGAAGGTGTGCAGTGTGGTCTGGTGTAGCCTGGGATGCTGGTGCGGGGGCATGGGGAGTCCGGGACCTGGAGGTTTTTTTTCCACCTTGCTGCCAACTGGTTCCGTTGTCTGTGCAGGTACAGGCCTTGAGGAGTCCACTGTTGCTACCCAGGAGGTCAGGGTTCCACTGAGGTAGGAAGACACTGCACTGATTGGGACACCTTTGGCCTCGCTGGATGCTGGCTCCATCCATCCATTGGCTGCTGCTCCACCACAGCAGGGACA
Source organism: Hyperolius riggenbachi (assembly GCF_040937935.1). Lineage (NCBI taxonomy): Eukaryota > Metazoa > Chordata > Amphibia > Anura > Hyperoliidae > Hyperolius > Hyperolius riggenbachi. The sequence continues at coordinate 102,791,586 of NC_090657.1, forward strand.
CCTCTGGTTCAGCCCCTCCATGATGCCAGCCACTAAACCGGAAGAGTCACCGCAGCTGGACACTTCTTTGTCAGCCAGATTATCTTGACCAGCCCTGCTGAACGCTGCCCAGGAGTCGGGACCCACCACAGTAATGGACACTACTGCACCTTTTAAACTGGAACACCTAGGCCAGCACTGACAGATGCTAGATGTCAGCAATCGGGATTCTCAGCACCTTCAGCCATCACCGCAGGTTTCTTTCATGAAGAATTTGGTCATCGCTGCTGAACTTTCGTCTCCCTCTGCCCCTCCTCCCCTCTCCTTAGGGATGACAGATGATTGCCAAGTGCGACTAGTGGTGCCGTAGTATGGCAGCCTTGGCCCTTGGCTCTCGGACATTATCCCCCATCCTTCCAGAACCTGTATGAGCCAAAACCAATTCCAGGTACACCCCCCCCCCCCCCCACACCCGATTGGACTTACTTCAATGTGTTACTGGCAAAGTTTAGGTCAATGTAGAGCATCTGGCCAGGTTAATAATTGGCGTACCCTTAGTTTGAGAAATGACATTCTGTATATAAACCACTAAGGGTATACGGAGCTAAAAAGACCAAAAAGACCTCTTACTAAAAAGGCAATGCTAAATATACGTTTGCCCTCTTAAAACAGAAGATATTTGCAATAATTCAGCTTTAAGTTAGCAAGTGTCGTTTCTGGAGATGCATCAAAAACCAAGTATTCTAACTGTGAGAACCCTACCTTAACAGTTTTTTTCGTACTTGTCTTTAATCCCACCCATTGTACGTGTAACTGGGCAGCTTAGACTGCTTTAGTTGTAATAACTGTTAATGAACACCATTATAGAGTTATGCGTTCCAATATGAATTAATAACACCTATCTTCATCATCAGCCAAAATATACAATGATGTACGACACTGAAGCAAAAATAAACGTATGAGATAATGAATTGTATGTGTAGTATGGATTATTAAGAGAACATTAGTAGAAAAGAAAAGTTTCATATTTTTATTTGCAGTTTAGAAACCACGCTCTGTATTTTACGCCAGGGGTCCTCAAACTTTTTCGGCCAAGGGCCGGGTCAACATACTTCAGACTGCCGGGGGGCCGGAACATAATAAAATGATGCAGAAAAAATTACATTAAATATAGGTATTTATTCCCCCCAATCATGCCCGGAGGAGAACTCCCAGCAGCAGTCATTCAGTCATGCCGTGCCGGAAGAACGTCTTTGTGCGCCAGACAGTGAAGCATACCCAGGTGACAGCCTGCCATCCAGTTGGGCAGCAGTGTCACCTGATGGAGAATTGGATTGGAAGGCAGTGAATGACTGCTCACTGGCTTCTACAGTATGTGGACAGGTGGGGCCAGCACTGCTATTCTATATGCTGGCCGCCAATATTCAAAGGTGAAGTGGGCCACATCTATAAGTTATACATTTTGTGTTTGGGGACCAGTGAAAAAGCCTCAGGGGGCCGCATTTGGACCGAGGGCCTTAGTTTGAGGACAACGGTTTTACGCTAATGACCCTTTGAACTTTCCTGCAGTAAAACCTTATCTCAAGCTGTCTCTTACTGTTTCTTGGCTATGTAACCTCCCCAGGACCACCTCACGCCAATGGGTATGACCACGGTGGCATCCCCAGGACCACCTAACGCCGATTGGCGTCTCAAGTCCTGGAGCTGCAGGTTGCAGAAAATCACGAGCATCTAATGCCATCTAATGCCTCAGCCTAAAAAAAATAAACACTCGGGGGGGGGGACGGGCTCGGGCGATCAGACCCCACCAACAGACTTCTCTGTTGGTGGGGAGAAAAGGGGAGGGTTCACTAAACATAGCCTGGTCTTTAGGGGGGGTTAGCACTGTGGTCCTGAAGTGGTTAAGTGCTTTAGAAAACAGGACTGAGTTTGACCAAGTTGGTCGAAAATAGCTCAGATAAGCTCTTTAGCATAGATAAAAACTGTGTTTTAACTCTTCCTGTACTGGAATACATTATACATTTTTCTTCGCTACTTAACAGATATGTTCCATTTGTTATCTGTACTACTCATACCATTCCTTTTCTCATATGTTTATTTTGGCTTCAGATTTGCTTTACTATTAAAAACAGAGGCTGAATTTACTCCACTTAGTATCACTGTATACAATAATACCAGTTTTGAAACTACAATACTTTAATAAATATATATAGCGGTTTACACATTTCTTTGATGAAGTATATTTTTCATAGAATTGTTGCTAGACTTGACACACTATGTTGCGTTTGATACAATGTTTTCTAATGCATCTCTATTGTAATATTTTGCTTAATAAAAATATATAAATTTATTTAATAAATGCAAAATGTATTTTAAAAAAATCATTAAAAAGTCACATTTTCATAATTGTTTGTTCAGTCACATCACCTTTCTCCATATACACTTTAAATGAAGAGGAGATATAAACAATGAAGAAAAAATATTGATATTGTAATATTATATATAATAAAAAAAAAACAACACTTTACATAGAGAGTACAGTGGAACCTTGGTTTTCAAGCATATTTTTTTCTGGAAACATGCTTGTAATCCAAAGCACTCTTATATCAAAACAAAATTCCCCACAAGGATTTGTAGAAACTCAGATGATTCATTCCACAATCCAAAAACATTTATAGATAAATATATTTTTGATAAATACCGTAATACAAAGTATTGTACTGTATAAATTAAAAACATAAAAAGACTTTACCTTTAAGGCTACTTTCCTATCAGGACGTTGCGTTTGATGCGACGTTAAGGTCGCACAACGTGCCCCTAACGCAAAGCATTGTGCACTATAACTTGGACGTTTAGGAAATGCTGTTGAAAACAAAGAAAATCCTGAGAATCCCCAATGAGGAGATGGACTGGCCCAAAACCTGTTCGTTCTGTCAGACTTTAACTGCCTTTTTCGCGATAGCGGACCTTAACGAGAAACTGTTGTAAGAGGCTCCATCCATAGTCCAATGGTGGGCAAGAGTGGATGGAACTGCCCAAATGGAAGAGATCATTCTCTCATCACAAGATAAAGCTGACCAATTTGTTCACACTTGGGCTTGCTGGACTCTGTTTAAGGATTCGGAAGAGTACAAAAAGGTGACTAGCAAGCACGGATCCTAGGGCCTGTGATACTACCCCTTGCCAGGAACCGGCCCGCGGCACGCCTGCATATACGGTTCCCGACTGCGGGTTTGACCAGATCAAGCGGGGAGCAGCCTTATTCAAGCTACAAACAAGGCTGTGACCCCTCAGAACACTTCTCACTGCCACCACTAGCGGTTTGCTAGACACGTCCACTCTGCTGTCGAGTCCTCAGCGCGCAATCCGCGTTTTCATATTCGGGTCAGCTTTGCGCTTTAGGCCGAATACGGGAACACCACGCACCCACACACACTGTACAGTTCTACAGTAACACAGCACAATCAGGCACTGACTTGTAATGCAAGTTACACTGTCGTGCAGCAAAACCACTAACAGTCATTCCGAACGATACTGTTAGCCACTCCCACTCTGCTGTCGAGCGCAGAAGTGCCCCATACACACAATGCAATTACAATTTCATATGGTAGTGTTGTTCAAGCATACAATTAGGCATGGACTTATACACAGTTACACTGCAGTCTCTTCTAGGCTGTGAGGGTTAGTTTAGTACAGCAGAAGTCAAGCTTATTAAATAACGATTTAATATTCCAGGAAAACGTGGAACAGTGCAGAAAATAATATATACAAAAGATTACAAAAACAAAATAAACATTACAGAGTTAAAAATCAGTAAAGTTACACACAAGGACAGTTGCGTAAAATAAACGGGGGGAAAAGGGAACGTTACCAGCGTAGGTTAGAACGTTGTTTGATGGGAGAATGCCGTTTTTTCGACTAGGAGTCGAGATCATCCCTAGCTATGCGCTATCTCCAGGAGAAGATACCTGTGACTGTCCTGGACCAACTTAAATAGTCCGAAGTGTCCCCTAGGGCATTTAATGTCCAGCCCCCAGGAACTAATGCAATCTCCTAGATTGTGACATCACCGAACACTTGTCATAGTCTTCCTGTGATATGTGAACTTTAAAGGGTTCCTGTTTTAGCTTTTTGAAGGTTGCAGAATTCAACAGGTAAGATTGTATCCTAACAGACATCAAAAGGCTTTCTCAACATTATTTCCTAGCATCAAAGCTTTCCTGTCTCCATTTTTAAAGTCTGCAGAGATTTCCAACCCCTTCCAGTCGGCTGTCATGTAAATTTCAAACCTTCAGGTGTCAGCTTCCCCTGTCCCCAAGACTCTGGTAGGCTTGCTTTGTATAATGGGACAATGGCTGACTCCAGTTCAAAAGCCATGCCAATCAGTCTATTCTTCCTCAATTGGCAGCCAATTAGCAGTAGATACAGTTTCCCCTGCTGGACAATGAGGGCAGAGGTAATGTACATTTACATGCAGACTCACATTAGCCTTCAGTTTACTCTGGCCAGGTGACCAACTACTCCCAAGCACAATACACATCTGAGGTCTTACCCAGTAGACAGCAAAAGGACAGAAATATGTTCTGTTATTATCCTTAACATTATCAGCACCCCAATATATCACCACACCCCTCTCCTACTTCTTTCCCCCCTGCCTCTCTTCATTTTCTTCTTCTCCTTCCCTGCTTTCTTCTTTCTTTCCTACTGCTATCATGACTGTTTTTGATAAAAGTTTTTCCAAAGAAATGTTTTTTATTCCAATTTCTATGTAAAGTATAGATTATTGATAAACTTTCTGAATGGTTTGTCTTAATCAATAAGATATTGTTGCCTATATACAATGCTTCCATCTACGTTTGTTTATAATGAGATTTTTCCTCTGTCAAAAACGTTTGTTAATGTTTGATGCTTTATATTGTTAAAAAAATCAATAAAATCTTTGAATGTAAAAAAAAAAAAAAAAAAAAACTGTTGCAAAAATCTTAAAATTTAGAACACATACAAATAAGAAGTACATTTCTTTCAGAGTAAAATAAACAATACATTAATTTTTTCCTATGTTACCTCCAATGACAGTTCCCACTGGCTGCGCTTCACAATCTTTTATACTGGAAATAAAACACAGTTTCTAAATGTCCACTATCATATGCGGAGTGCTCGGTTTTTAGACCACCACGTCCATCAAAATATCCAATCCTGTATCAGTTGCTCTCAACTCCAGGGCTCCAGGACCCTCCAGTCATCTGAAGATACACCTTAATAAAAGACATATAGTGCAATACTGTTTCCAATATAAAAAGGATTAACACCCTTTAGTGTAACCTCATTCACGTTCAAAACAGTATGTAAGACAAGAGGGGATTAGAACCACCACCTGCTAACTCAGGTAGTCTCCCCCCGAAATCCCCACTGCTCACCAGAAAGCAAACTCGGCAGCTCAACAGCTTCACTGACTGCACCTCATTCAGCGTCATCACCAGAGTCAATGCTTAGGACTGATCTAAGGAGCTCAGACAAGGCAAGACATGTGTAAAACCGCAATTTAATTAAAACTCATAAAAAGCAGTAATGCCCATACATGAAAAAAACATTATAACAGCGTTTATATCACCATCTCTGAGTCGGGTGGATTGCAGCGTCCCGCAGCACCTTTCCTCACTCTTACATACTTGGCGTATGTATCCTTGGCTCCGCCCTACCGGTTTCATCATCCAATGACTCATCGGGGGCTAAAGGTCACCAGTATAGCCAAGCCTATATACATCCACTGTAAATTACTATAAAGCCTTGAATAACAATAATAATAATAATAATAAAGGAAGGCTTTATTAGCTATTACAGCAAATCAAACACTTCCTATAATTGTAAACCAGCTTTTTGCATGTCTCCACGGGTATTTTTGCCCATTCATCTTTCACAATGGGTTCCAAATCTTTCAGGTTGGAGGGTCTTCTTGCCATCACTCTGATCTTTAGCTCCCTCCACAGATTCTCAATTGGATTCAAGTCAGGACTCTGGCTGGGCCACTCCAAAACGTTGTAGTTGTCTGCTAACCATTTCTTTACCACTTTTGCTGTGTGTTTTGGGTCATAGTCATGCTGAAATGTCCATTGGTGGCCAAGTTTCTCTGCAGACTACCTGATGTGGTCGTTGAGAATCCTTATGTATTACTCTTTTTTTCATGGTGCCATTTACTGCGATTAGGTTCCGTGGTCCATTGGCTGAAAAAAATAACCTCAAAGCATTAAGGTTCCTACCACCATGTTTGACAGTGGGGATGGTGTTTATTGGGTTGAAGGCTTTTCCCTTTTTACGCCAAATGAAAGAAACATCATAGTGACCAAACAATTCAATTTTCACAGACAAGAAGTTTTCTTCTTTGTGCAGATGAGCATTTGCAAAGGCCAAGAGAGCTTTTGTGTGCCTTATCTGGAGAAGTGGTATCCTTGTTCTGCATCAGTGGAACCCAGCATTGTGCAGTGTCCGTTGGATTGTCTGCCTTGAGACATTGCCACCAGCAGAGCCCAGATTTACCAGGATGGCCTTGGTGGTAATCCTTGGATTCTTTCACCTTTTGATTCATCTCTCTCACTATCCTCCTGGCCAGCGCAGGTGTCACTTTTGGCTTCCGACCATGTCTTCTGAGATTTTCCACAGTGCGCAACATCTTGTATTTTTTTAATAATACTTTGCACTGTAGCCACTGGAACTGGAAAACATTTAGAAATGGCCTTGTAGCCTGTTCCTGACTTGTGAGCAGTCACAATGCGCAGCCGCAGGTCCTCACTGAGCTCCTTTGTCTTAGTCATGACTGTCCACAAACCAACTCTCAGAGAGCTGCTGTTTTTAACCTGTTGAATTGATTAAAACAGCTGTTCCTAATTAATCAGGGTAATCAGGATGCTTTAGAACAGCTTGGACTATTTGGAATGGTATAGAACTTTGGATATTCCCACAGACTATGACAGTTTGTGAAGGGTATGAATAATTTTGGACTGGACACTTTTTGCTCAAATGTAAATAAAAACTGACAAATGTTTTTTTTCCACAATAATGCCTTCTGTACATCGTCTTATTATCTTTTGGGAGACACCTATGTCATTTCCTATCAAAAAATGACTTGCTGGTTGAATAAAAGTAACTTTAAAAGTCAAAATTTGCCAGGGGTAGGAATAATTATGGGCAGCACTGTATATGTGTGTTTAGAGACCAGCCTGTGTAATTAACCCTTATTAGCAAGTAATCAACAAGTGTAAATCAGGGCTGTCAAATGTGCCTCATTGTGCTGTTGTTCTGTGCTAATATGAACACCCTGAAGGATAACTTTCTGTGCTCCCAGAAATTCCAGGAAGTAAACTTTGCAGGTTTATTGTGGGAGTTCTATATAATGATGAAATGTTTTTCTTTAAAAGTTATTATGCTGTTGCTAATCTTTCAGAGAGGAAGCTCTGAGTTGAGGTCCGCTTTAACGCATGTGACAATAAACATCACAAGCTTACACTCAATCAAGCTACAGACGCCATTCATATTCCTTAAACTGGCATTGAGATTCACACCACATTACACTAAAGGGGCCCATACACTGGTCGATTTCAGTCATCGATCGGAAATCGATTGTATCTAATCAGCCGATTGATCGATTTGCAGACGATTTTGATCGATTTGATCTGACTGGATGGAAAATAGAGGTCAATCTGCTTCTGGCAGCAGATCGATGGCCCATAGAGATGCATTGGATCTAATGGTCCAATAATGCATTTAGATCTATTTCCTGAAATCTATTGGAAATCTGTTCCTAGTGTGTGGCACACATCAGATAGATTCCTTTCAGATTCGACTTGACAGGCATCTGACAAAAATCTATCAGACAGTCAAATCTGCTGAAAATCTATAAGTGTATGGCCACCTTAACTGGAGGCTTAAGGGGCCCATACACTGGTTGATTTCAGCCATCTATCGATTCTATAGAATCAATCAGAAATAGATTCTTTCAAATATATCAATCGATCAATTTGTGGCCGATTTCAATGGATTTGATCTATCTGACAGGATGGAAGATCTAGGTCGATCTGCTGCTGGTAGCATATCCGTGACCCATAGAATTGCATTGGATCTAATGGTCCAATAATGCATATAGATAGATTTCCAATAGATTTCATTCTGAAATCTATTGGGAATCTATTCCTAGTGTGTGGCACACATCAGATAGATTCCTGTCAGATTCGATTTGATAGGCATCTGACATAAATCTATCTGATGGTCGAATCTGCTGCAAATCTATAAGTGTATGGCCACCTGTGATTAGCTTTATTGTCAGGCACTGCTATAATCCCAGGTTCATCCTATGTCAGGACTCTGTGTGCATGGAGTTGTATATTCTCCTGTAATCCTCTATAATGAAACCTAACTGTCCCATTCCTGCACTTCCTGTTTGTGTGTGTGTCCCGTGTTTTCCGCTACTGCGCATGTGCAGGGAGGGACGCAGAGACTGAGGAGAGCTGAGGGAGGACGGGCGGGTGCAGCGGGCGCGGGCGGCATGTGCGCACATGCGCGATGACTGCGGCGTTCACGGGGAGAGAGAGGGAGGGGAGGGAAGGGGAGGGGAGGGAAGGGGAGGGGAGTGGAGGGGAGGGGATTCAACACAGACCTAAAGCCCGTTTTGAAACGTGCTTAGGTCTACTAGTATTGTAATATTATGCTAGCATCCCGAGTTTTTATATCCCTTTTAATGCATCCCAAAACGTTATTTGCTTTAGCTGCAGCTTCTTGGCATTGAATACAATTGTATGTGAGTGTAACAAGTGTAGTCTTTGCCTAAAGGATACTTATTCCTCTTCATTATGAAGGGGGCATCCAGATTTTGTTGCAATGGTGCCCATGTATTATTCGATTTGTGGCATCCATATTCAGCTGATTTGATCATAATGATCTGGCAAGGATCAATGTTGCAATGTGGCCGCCCGATCATCATTATGATTGATCTCGGACCAAAATCATTCAAAATGAGCGATCTGGCATGCTGGAAAGATTCCACTCAAAAGGGATCAGTCAGGTGCGCCAGGTAGTGCCAGTCAATTTCCCGACAACCGGCGGACCCCCAACTGGGCTCCCCCTGACGTCAGTACATATTTGGCTGGGTTACAGGCACCCCTGGGGCCATGAAGACAGACATGGGACACAGGAGGTGGCGTGCCAGCAGATAGGTGAGCCTGCAACACTCACCATGGGCTAAGGAGTACACAATGAATGGGGTGACCTTGGGGGCCCAGCAGGCAGAGGCAGCTGCATAGATTTTCAATAGACTTAGTCTGATGCTGTGATAAGTAGGGCTTAATGCAGTGTCAAATTAGATCAAACAGCAATGTGGCCAGCGACAGCCATATTGCTCCTTATCAGAAATAGTCCGATATCAAGAGCTGGGGAGAGAGCGCTCCACTGTCAGACCAAGTCTGACAGTGGAGAGGAAAGGGTTAATATTTATTGATTTAGAAGAATACACTTAACCCCTTTTAGTAGTAAACCAAATGCATGTATTAAACAAAAATGAAAAATGCAGCTCCCCCTCTCCCTAGCAAGGATAGGACACTCGCATGAGCAGAGATCTCTGGTCTGCCAAATGGCTACCTAAATGCAGTTGTGAGGTTCCTGCAAGGACACATTCCCATATTTCTGTCGACTGTTCAGAGGTTTCGTTTTTTTTAGCAGAAATGCTTTTGGTGTGAAGTGTCATTATAAGAACACTTTATTATTAATCTATTAATTATAATAATGTGACTAATTATTCTCTTGATGAGCATGTGTTCCAGGAAGGTCGAGCTTAGAAACTGAACCAGTTATGTGTTTTCAGAGTATTTCAGTAAATACATTTTCTAATTAGCAGAGTTTTCTATTGAAGACATTAGGAAGCAGAGACTCTTATTAAAGTATTTCAATTCTTTGCATTGTAGTTAATTATTAAGGGCCCTTTTCCACTGAGAATTACAATCAGCGTCACAAACGGGCTGTAGTGTGATTGCGATTTTCTCTTTCTACACTGCGTGGGTTCTGAGGTAATTATTGCGCAATCCCTGCCTAAATGTGTCCACAATTTCCAACAGGGAAAAAAACTGACCAATTGCAAAAGTAGGAAAACTGCTGCATGCAGTGCCTTGCGTTTGGCCAAAAATCGAATCGCACCAATGGAAAATGTGCACAGAGATTTACCTTTTAATTATGGTACCCTTGTGATCAGCAAATAACGTGTGATCCGAAAATGAGATCGAAACCTGGTTGGTGGAAAGGGGCCCTAAGGAATGTGGTAAAACCTAAAATGACTTCAGATACAAGTGAAGTAATTTAATAACATATCTGCACATAAGACGTTCCTCTGTATTCCTTCATTCTCTTAAAATACAAAACCTTGAGCTCTACCGCCCTCCTTAGGTCATAACCGGTATTGTATAGAGAATTCACTTTCTGAGATTTCCTTGCTATGAACTTATATTTGAAATCAGGGCTGGATTTACATCACAGGAGCCTACAGACGGAGATGTCCTGGCACCCTAGACTTCGCCCTCCATCAACCTACAAATCTCCACCAAACCTCACCGCAAGTGTGCTGGCTGGCCCAGCTGTCACTTCTCTCTTACTTCACTTGTTCGTCATAGGTAGCTACAGGATCCCTTAGCATTAGATAGCCAGAGATACCCAAGTAGCTAGAGGCGGAGCAGTGCTTTTTAGCGCAGGTAGATTTGTGTGCAGCCGGCGTCACCATAGACTGCAATAGGAATGGCAGCTATAGCGGCGCTCAGTGAGTAACGTCGGAGCCGTCAGAAGACTGAGCCGAAGTTGCTTTTAAAACCCAATAATTCGGCCTCCAGCAATCGCTGGAAGCCGAATGATATCATTCCCCCACTATCCATGGCGGCCTGGAAGGAGAATAGTATTTAGCGTGGTGGGGAGTTGTGCAGAAGCAGGATCAGCCATATACCAGCTGTATCCTGCGCCCAAGTCTACCGGCGCCGATTTCAAATGTATGTGCTAGAGGTGCCCCTAACTTAAAAGGGAACCTAAACTGACAAGGCTATGGGTTTTTCCTTTTAAAATAATACCAGTTGCCTGACTCTCCTGCTGATCCTGTGTGTCTCTAATACTTTTAGCCACAGCCCCTCAACAAGCATGCAGATCTGGTGCTCTGACTGAAGTCATACTGGATTAGGTGCATGCTTGTTTCAGGTGTGTGATTCAGCCACTACTGCAGCCAAATAGCTCAGCAGGACTACCAAGCAACTGGTATTGTTTAAAAGGAAACATCCATATCCCTCTCAGTTTAGGTTCCCTTTAAGTGATATCTGGTCGGTGGAATGCCGAGAGCCAGGTGAGTAACCTCTCATTGACACTTAGCTCAGGACTCTGCATAGGAAAGGGGGGGGGCACTCTGGGAGGGTAGTAAGTCGCCTTTCCAACAACAGACGCCTGTAGGCACATGTCTACAGTGCCTTTTGGTCAATCCGGCCCTGTCTGAAATTATGCATTTGGCCTACAATAAGCTAGTCAGATTAAAGCTTCCTTTTGTTTCAATGCTGCTAATCAAATGCAAGCTAACACCTGATTGGCTTCTACACTACACCAGCGTAACTGAGGAGCTTGGTGCCCCAGTGCAGGTTTTACATGAGGCCTCAAGCACTATAGATTTGAAGCCCCCAAAACCTACCAAGTGCAGTTTCACTGTTAGAGAGGTGTAAGAAAACAGTTTAAGGATTACTACAATTAAATGCATATATAGAGGTGATCATTACAGCATAGCAACAACGAAAAGCTAATAAGACGGTGAAGGCTTCTCTGATCCAGGGGCTGCTGTACAGTCACTACCTCTGCATCCCATATTGCTATGCCAGTGACACTACACCTCTTGCTCCTGAAACAACTAAGCCGTCGGCAACACTGTTTGACTCATTCATAGATGTGTTTTGACACACGTTTTATCCTTTCCCATAAGTATTAGGGCCGGTTTACAGTGGCTGCGCTGAATCGGAGGATCGGTTTCCAGCAAATGACATAGTTTTCCTTAATTTAACAGCAAAAATACATATATCCAGGCACATCGCCTCTAGTTAGGACATTATATAAGTTATTAAGGAAAGGGAGGTGCTGAAGGGGGTGTTAATAGATTTTTAATTTAACAGCAATGGATGTGCTGCATGCAGAAAATGCATGTAACACATTGTACTGGCAACACAGGTCTATGGAATTCCATATGTCCCTGCAGATTGCATACCATATACTGTATATCCATGCTTGACATCTTGAAATGCAGATGTATGGATATGGCCTAAACCTTTGGTCAAAGCATGTTTACAGCAAAGCATTATAAAGTGACAGGCACCTTAGGCTTGATTACTCCAAAATGCCTCACACAGATTTCACATGTATTTTGAAATGTTTTTGAAGGGTCTGTCAAACAAACAAAATGCAGCACTGCGCCACCTCTTCCCCACCACTGCCCAAGTGGCCCATTCACACTGCCTAAGACACTTTCAAGCTGCAGAGCCAGCCAACACAAAAAAAGTTTTGCTGTTGGTGAAATACAAAGAGATCAACTCCAGACTTGCCTTGCACTGTGCTAGGAGGCAAGACACCTGAAAAAATATATATATACAGTATATATATATATATATATATATATATATATATATATATATATATATATATACACAGTGGCTTGCAAAAGTATTCGGCCCCCTTGAAGTTTTCCACATTTTGTCATATTACTGCGCCACAAACATGAATCAATTTTATTGGAATTCCACATGAAAGACCAATACAAAGTGGTGTACACATGAGAAGTGGAACGAAAATCATACATGATTCCAAACATTTTTTACAAATAAATAACTGCAAAGTGGTGTGTGCATAATTATTCGTCCCCCTTTGATCTGAGTGCAGTCAGTTGCCTATAGACATTGCCTGATGAGTGCTAATGACTAAACAGAGTGCACCTGTGTGTAATCTAATGTCAGTACAAATACAGCTTCTCTGTGAGGGCCTCAGAGGTTGTCTAAGAGAATGTTGGGAGCAACAACACCATGAAGTCCAAAGAACACACAAGACAGGTCAGGGATCAAGTTATTGAGAAATTTAAAGCAGGCTTAGGCTACAAAAAGATTTCCAAAGCCTTGAACATCCCACGGAGCACTGTTCAAGCGATCATTCAGAAATGGAAGGAGTATGGCACAACTGTAACCCTACCAAGACAAGGCCATCCACCTAAACTCACAGGCCGAACAACGAGAGCGCTGATCAGAAATGCAGTCAAGAGGCCCGTGGTGACTCTGGACGAGCTGCAGAGATCTACAGCTCAGGTAGGAGACTCTGTCCATAGGACAACTATTAGTCGTGCACTGTACAAAGTTGACCTTTATAGAAGAGTGGCAAGAAGAAAGGCATTGTTAACAGAAAGCATAAGAAGTCCTGTTTGCAGTTTGCCACAAGCCATGTGGGGGACACAGCAACCATGTGGAAGAAGGTGCTCTGGTCAGATGAGACAAAAATGGAACTTTTTGGCCAAAATGCAAAACGCTATGTGTGGCGGAAAACTAACACTGCACATCACTCTGAACACACCATCCCCACTGTCAAATATGGTGGTGGCAGCATCATGCTCGGGGGGTGCATCTCTTCAGCAGGGGCAGGGAAGCTGGTCAGAGTTGATGGGAAGATGGATGGAGCCAAATACAGGGCAAACTTGGAAGAAACACTCTTGGAGACTGCAAAAGACTTGAGACTAGTGCGGAGGTTCACCTTCCAGCAGGACAATGACCCTAAACATAAAGCCATGACAACAATGGAATGGTTTAAAACAAAACATATCTATGTGTTAGAATGGCCCAGTCAAAGTCCAGATCTAAATCCAATCGAGAATATGTGGCAAGATCTGAAAACTGCTGTTCACAAACACTGTCCATCTAATCTGACTGAGCTGGAGCTGTTTTGCAAAGAAGAATGGGCAATGATTTCAGTCTCTAGATGTGCAAAGCTGGTTGAGACATACCCTAAAAGACTGGCAGCTGTAATTGCAGCAAAAGGTGGTTCTACAAAGTATTGACTCAGGGGGCCGAATAATTACGCACACCCCACTTTGCAGTTATTTATTTGTAAAAAAATGTTTGGAATGTACACCACTTTGTATTGGTCTTTCACGTGGAATTCCAGTAAAATTGATGCATGTTTGTGGCAGTAATGTGACAAAATGTGGAAAACTTCAAGGGGGCCAAATACTTTTGCAACCCACTGTGTATTTATTATATATATATATATATATATATATATATATATATATATATATATATATATATATATATATATATATATATATATATATATATATATATATACATACACACACAGTGGGTTGCAAAAGTATTCGGCCCCCTTGAAGTTTTCCACATTTTGTCACATTACTGCCACAAACATGCATCAATTTTATTGGAATGCCACGTGAAACACCAATACAAAGAGCCATATTCTATTGCTGAACTCGCCAGCGCTAAGCACTGGCGAGTTCTTAACTTAGGCGATGGGGGCATCACCTAATCTAATTAAACTTTAGACCCTCCCCAGGCGGAAAAGAACTCGCTTGGGCGATATAATCGCCCAGCGAGTTCTTAACACGGAATCCAATTACCCTTATCATGTCTCCGGGAAGCGATGCTTCCCGGCAGACATGAGCGTTAGCTTAGACCTGCAAAAACGCATGTTGCCGTCGCAGCATCTGGGGGTCTCCTTCAATAAGGAGACCCCCAGAGCTCCCCGTCGGGTCGCCGCACACTTTAGAAGCCCCCATGCAGCTCTGTAAGGCTCCCCTGTCATTATAAATATCTCCGCCAATCACCCGACGCCTCTCGCCGCAAAATCCGTCACGTAATTACAGTGTATCTAACACTGTAATTACTGTCCGCATAGGAGCCCGGGCAAAGCATCCTTGAATCTGCAGCCGGGTTCCCCATTGGTCCACTGTCTGAGCCATTTTATTGATTCAGGCAGCGGACCAATGGGGAGCCCCGGCTGCAGATTCAAAGATGCTTTGCCCGGGCTCCTATGCGGACAGTAATTACAGTGTTAGATACACTGTAATTACGTGACAGATTTTGCGTCGAGAGGCGTCGGGTGATCGGCGGAGGTATTTATAATGACGGGAGCCTTAGCAGAGCTGCGTGGGGGCTTCTAAAGTGTGCGGCGACCCAACGGGGAGCTCTGGGGGTCTCCTTATTAAAGGAGACCACCAGATGCTGCGGCGGAAGATGGCGACGATGTTCGGCGGGGGTGTGGGGAGTGAGGCTGTGGTGCTGAAGGACAGCACCACAGCGTAAACCTCACTCCCCATCGCTCGGTAAAAGGGAGCATCGCTCAGGCTTTCGTCTGAGTAATGCTCCCTAACGATCGGCCATCACGCGAAGGATATAATCCTTGCGCGATGGCAAGGTGATAAGTAGCTCGCATCTGCAAGCTACTTATCACCTTGAATAGGATATGGCCCAAAGTGGTGTACATGTGAGAAGTGCAGGGCCGGCCCGCTCATGAGGCGGGGTGAAACTTTTGCCTCAGGTGGCCCTTTTTGGGGGGCGGCAACCGCCCGTTCGTGGGTGTGGGGGGCTGGCCGCCGAGCTGGAGGGGTAGCGGGCAGGAAGGGGGTATTGGGCCTAGCGGTGGGGAGGGGGTCAGACCCTCCCTCGCCTGGGTCCCCCGATCTGTGCTTCCCCTCCAGCTTTAAATTGTTCCGTAGCTGCCGATAGTAAGAGGGACGGGCGGGGATCACTCACCTCTTCCGGTTCCAGCGTGCGCTCCACTGACGTCATTTCCTGCAACGCCGCCCACTGTAGTGTAAGTGGGCGGCGTTGCAGGATATGACATCAGTGGAGCGCACTCTGGAACCGGAAGAGGTGAGTGATCCCCGCCCATCCCTCTTACTATCGGCAGCTACGGAACAATTTAAAGCTGGAGGTGAATTGCAGATCGGGGGACCCAGGTGAGGGGGGTCCGACCCCCCTCCCCACCGCTAATCCCAATACCCTATTCCTGCTACCCCTCCAGCTCGGCGGCCCCCCCACCCACGGCTTGGGGGGGGGGGGGGGGCGGCAATTTTTCTAAGTTTGCCTCAGGCAGCAAAAAGTCTAGGGCCGGTCCTGGAGAAGTGGATCGAAAATCATACATCATTCCAAACATTTTTTACAAATTAACTGCAAAGTGGGGTGTGCGTAATTATTCGGCCCCGAGTTAATACTTTGTAGAACCACCTTTTGCTGCAATTACAGCTGCCAGTCTTTTAGGGTGTGTCTCTACCAGCTTTGCACATCTAGAGACTGAAATCCTTGCCCATTCTTCTTTGCAAAACAGCTCCAGCTTAGTCAGATCTGATGGACAGCGTTTGTGAACAGCAGTTTTCAGATCTTGCCACAGATTCTCGATTGGATTTAGATCTGGACTTTGACTGGGCCATTCTAACACATAGATATGTTTTGTTTTAAACCATTCCATTGTTGCCCTGGCTTTATGTTTAGGGTCATTGTCCTGCTGGAAGGTGAACCTCCGCCCCAGTCTAAAGTCTTTTGCAGTCTCCAAGAGGTTTTCTTCCAAGTTTGCCCTGTATTTGGCTCCATCCATCTTCCCATCAACTCTGATCAGCTTCCCTGCCCCTGCTGAAGAGATGCACCCCCCGAGCATGATGCTGCCACCACCATATTTGACAGTGGGGATGGTGTGTTCAGAGTGATGTGCAGTGTTAGTTTTCTGCCACACATAGGGTTTTGCATTTTGGCCAAAAAGTTCCATTTTGGTCTCATCTGACGAGAGCATCTTCTTCCACATGGTTGCTGTGTCCCCCACATGGCTTGTGGCAAACTGCAAACGGGACTTCTTATGCTTTCTGTTAACAATGCCTTTCTTCTTGCCACTCTTCCATAAAGGCTAACTTTGTACAGTGCATGACTAATAGTTGTCCTATGGACAGAGTCTCCCACCTGAGCTGTAGATCTCTGCAGCTCGTCCAGAGTCACCATGGGCCTCTTGACTGCATTTCTGATCAGCGCTCTCCTTGTCCGGCCTGTGAGTTTAGGTGGATGGCCTGGTCTTGGTAGGTTTACAGTTGTGCCATACTCCTTCCATTTCTGAATGATCGCTTGAACAGTGCTCCGTGGGATGTTCAAGGATTTGGAAATCTTTTTGTAGCCTAAGCCGGCTTTAAATTTCTCAATAACTTGATCCCTGACCTGTCTTGTGTGTTCTTTGGACTTCACGATGTTGTTGCTACCAATATTGTCTTATGGCCCATACTCACGGGCTACAATTGTCGCCGCAACACGCGGAGCGCGCGTGTTGCGGCGACAGGTCGCCCATGAGTATGCGCCGTTGCATGGTCGCGCACCCCGAACTGTCGCTCGTCGCTGATGGTGCCAGGCGATTGAACTGCTCAGTCGCCTGACGACAGGTGCCGCCGCAACTGTCGCTAGTCCGCGTGAGTACGCGGACTAGCGACAGCAACCTCCATTGAGGGATACGGAGCTTCCGGCGGGGGGAGGAGGAACGTCGGTGACAGCTTCCGTCGCGCTGCTGGTCCCTCTTCCGCGTGTGTACGCGGAGGGACCTGGCGAGGAGCTGTCGCCGGCCTGTCGCCTACACGCTCACGTGTGCTGGCGACAGGCCCAAAAGGTTGCCCGTGAGTATGGGCCATTAGAAAACCTCTGAGGCCCTCACAGAGCAGCTGTATTTTTGCTGACATTAGATTACACACAGGTGCACCCTATTTCGTTATTAGCACTCATCAGGCAATGTCTATAAGCAACTGACTGCACTCAGATCAAAGGGGGCCGAATAATTATGCACACACGACTTTGCAGTTATTTATTTGTAAAAAATGTTTGGAATCATGTATGATTTTCGTTCCACTTCTCATGTGTACACCACTGTGTATTGGTCTTCCATGTGGAATTCCAATAAAATTGATTCATGTTTGTGGCAGTAATATGACAAAATGTGGAAAACTTCAAGGGGCCAAATACTTTTGCAATCCACTATATATATTTGACCCCTCACTGATTTTGTAAGTTTGTCCAATGACAAAGAAATGAAAAGTCTCAGAACAGTATCATTTCAATGGTAGGTTTATTTTAACAGTGGAAGATAGCACATCAAAAGGAAAATCGAAAAAATAACCTTGCATTTCATTGAGTGAAATAAGTTTTTGAACCCTCTAACAATAAAAGACTTAATACTTAGTGGAAAAACCCTTTGTTTGCAAGCACAGAGGTCAAACGTTTCTTGTAATTGATGACCAAGTTTGCACACATTTTAGGAGGAATGTTGGTCCACTCCTCTTTGCAGATCATCTCTAAATCCCTAATGTTTCGAGGCTGTCTCTGTGCAACTCTGAGCTTGAGCTCCCTCCATAGGTTTTCTATTGGATTAAGGTCCGGAGACTGACTAGGCCACTCCATGACCTTAATGTGCTTCTTCTTGAGCCACTCCTTTGTTGCCTTTGCTGTATGGTTTGGGTCATTGTCGTGCTGAAACACCCATCCACGACCCATTTTCAGTTTCCTGGCAGAGGGAAGGAGGTTGTCGTTCAGGATTTCACGATACATGGCTCCGTCCATTTTCCCGTTAATGCGATTAAGTTGTCCTGTGCCTTTAGCAGAAAAACACCCCCAAAGCAAAATGTTTCCACCCCCATGCTTGACGGTGGGGACGGTGTTTTGGGGGTCATAGGCAGCATTTTTCTTCCTCCAAACACAGTGAGTTGAGTTAATGCCAAAGAGCTCTATTTTGGTCTCATCAGACCACAGCACCTTCTCCCAGTCACTCACAGAATCATTCAGGTGTTCATTGGCAAACTTCAGATGGGCCTGCACATGTGCCTTCTTGAGCAGGGGGACCTTGCGAGCCCTGCAGGATTTTAATCCATTGCGGTGTAATGTGTTTCCAATGGTTTTCTTGGTGACTGTGGTCCCTGCTAATTTGAGGTCATTCACTAACTCCTCCCGTGTAGTTCTAGGATGCTTGTTCACCTTTCTCAGAACCATTGACACCCCACGAGGTGAGATCTTGCGTGGAGCCCCAGAGCGAGGTCGATTGATGGTCATTTTGTGCTCCTTCCATTTTCAAACAATCGCACCAACAGTTGTCACCTTCTCTCCCAGCTTCTTGCTAATGGTTTTGTAGCCCATTCCAGCCTTGTGCAGGTCTACAATTTTGTCTCTGACATCCTTGGACAGCTCTTTGGTCTTTCCCATGTTGGAGAGTTTGGAGTCTGCTTGATTGATTGATTCTGTGGACAGGTGTCTTTTATACAGGTGACTAGTTAAGACAGGTGTCCTTAATGAGGGTGACTAATTGAGTAGAAGTGTCTAACGACTCTGTGGGAGCCAGAACTCTTAATGGTTGGTAGGGGTTCAAAAACTTATTTCACTCAATGAAATGCAAATCACTTGCTATCTTTTATTTAAGGTTATTTTTTCGATTTTCCTTTTGATGTGCTATCTGCCACTGTTAAAATAAACCTACCATTGAAATGATACTGTTCTGAGACTTTTCATTTCTTTGTCATTGGACAAACTTACAAAATCAGTGAGGGGGTCAAATAATTATTTCCTCCACTGTATATTACACACACATATATTTTATTTATTTATTCTAATACAATAGCAGTATAGTATCGTATCATGTTAGGCATCAGTTAATGCCATTTTCGGCTAACTTTAGAAGTTTCAAAAAGAAAGCTTTCGGTCTAATAGTCCTTCAGACTCAGACTTATATGCACAAACAGTTTCCAAGATTTTGTTTGGTATGCAGGAAGTAGAGTCGGAAAAAGTTCTATGTCTATTATATTGGAAAAAATATTTGAGCTCATTATCAGGCAAAATGGCTACACTTGCTATAAGTGTAGGGACATCGCTATCATGTTTCCTATGTCAACTTGAATCTTCACAGTCTCCAAATTAAAACAGTAAATTATTAGGGTAAACTTTAAGTTAATAATATGGAAGGTGTACACCTCTTTCACACCTTGAAACATTTGCAGGCTAATCAGACAGTACTAACATCAGTAATTAGTAATGTAGCGAACATCAAATTTTCAGTTTGCGAATGCAAATTTACCGCAAATGTTTGTGAATTGGCAGTTTGTGGCGGGCTCCATAGACTTAAATAGCAGACGAACGGCCGCCAACTTTAGCGGTTAACCTGCTGGGCATTTCAATTCCCGCGGCCGCATAGGAAAGGGGAGGGTTTTTTTCGCCCGATTTTTTTTTCCTATCATGTAGCTAGCCTAGCGCTAGCTACATGATTCTCCCCTTCCTCCTCTCTCCCTCCCACCCTTCTGATCGCCGCCCGCGATCACGCCCATAAGGAAATCACGTTCTGAACGGGATTTCCTTTAGGGATTCCCCCGTCGCCATGACGACGACCGGAGTGACGTCATCGGGACTCCCGATCCACCCCAAAGCGCAGCCTGGCGGCGATTGGCCAGGCTGTGCACGGGGTCTGCGGGGGGGGCCTCTTTCGCATCGGGTAGCGGCAGATCGACGGCGAGCGGCAGCGATTGGGGCAAACACGCCGCTAGCAAAGTGCTAGCTGCGTGTTTGTAAAATTTTTTTATCAAAATCGGCCCAGTGGGGCCTGAGCGGTGCCCTCTAGCGTCTCTGGATGAGCACAGCTCTTCCAGAACGCTAGGGAGGTTAATAGCAAAGCCCCCTTACATGAGGAAAAAACATTTTGAATACCTTATAATTTTTGAGAAAATTGATTTTAAAGTTCTAAGTGTGGGAAATGTTTCCAGGGCTGCCGACTTTAGCGGTTAATAGCAAAGCCCCCTTATGTGCTAGAAACACAAGAAATTTTAAGAAGGGCAAGGGAACAAGAGGTAAACTTTTTTTTCAAATAGACCTTATAGTTAGTGAGAAAATCAATGTTAAAATTAGAGGAAAAAAGTAGCAAAGTTTCTGTGGTAAAATGACAGATCATGTATTAACATGTATATAAATGTATTTACTTATTTTGTTATGTTCAGAGTGTGGGAAATATAAAAAAAATGATGTGGGGTCCCTCCTCCCAAGCCTTTTTAACCCGTTTGTCTCCCATGCAGGCTGGGATAGCCAGAATGCAGATTCCCCAGCTGCATGGGGCTTTGCACGCTGAGCTATACCATCCTGCATGGTCCATGGTGGGGGGGGGGGGCTCTGGGGGAGAGGGGTCCCTCCTCCCAAGCCTTTTTAACCATTTAGTCTCCCATGCAGGCTGGGATAGCCAGAATGCAGATTCCCCAGCTGCATGGGGCTTTGCACGCTGAGCTATACCATCCTGCATGGTCCATGGTGGGGGGGGGGGGGGGGCTCTGGGCAGCCAAGCCTCCCCCTCTTCCCCAGAGCCCTTGTCCAATTCATGAACAAGGGGCTCTTCCACACCTCCGGAGCCCCAGGAGGAGGTGAGGGCCGCTGATGTCCTGGGGGGTTTCATGGTGATATCTGGCAGTCCCCTTTAAGAATTGGACCCCGAGATGCCCCCCACCTCCCCAGGAGAAATGAGTACAGGGGTACATAGTACCTCTTACCCATTTCCAAAAAAAGTTAAAAGAAATAAAAATGTAACAACGAACAAAGTCCTTTATTAATCTTAATTTACCAGAAATACCTGTACCTTTAAAAAAAGTTCCCACGCCAATATCGTCTATATTGCGACCTTAATTGAAAATCTATGATGGCTTGGCCGCCCCTCACCCCCCTTCCCCATACCATGGACCACGCGGGATGGTATAGCTCAGGGTGTGAAGCTCCAAGTGGCCGGGGCGCCCCGTTCTGGCTATCCCAGGCTACATAGGGGACAAGGGGTTAAAAAGGCTCGGGAAGGGGGACCACACGTCATTGTTTTTTTTATTTCCCACACTCTGAACACAAAAAAAATTTGAAAATTTACATAGATGTTAATACATGATCTGTCATTTTACCGCAGTAACTTTTGCTACTTTTTTCCTCTAAATTTAACAACGATTTTCTCAAAAACTAGAAGGTCTTTTTGAAAATGTTTTTTTTTCTTATTATGCCCACTGTCCTTCATATACCCTGAAAATTTGGCGTTTCTAGCACGTAAGGGGGTTTTGCTATTAACTGCTAAAGTCGGCAGCCCTGGAAACATTTCCCACACTCAGAATGAGAAATTTGGATTCGATTTTCTAAAAAAAACTTTCCTCCTGTACCCACTGTCCTCCTTCACATATCCTGAAAATGTAGTGTTTATAGCATGTAAGGGGGCTTTACTATTAAAGGGACTCTGTAATAAAAATAAAAAAAAGTTCCCCTGCGAAGTACTCACCTCAGCCTCTGATTCCTATGGAGGCTTCCCCTGTGCTCCTCCGTCCCACGGTGGTCTCGTTGCAGCCCACTGAATGCACAGCTTATAATTTGTCAGGCTGTGCAGTACTTACCTTTCCCTGTTCCAGCGGGGGCGCTGTTGTGGCTCTCAGTTCGGAAATAGCCGATCTCTGTCGGGCCCACTCTACTGCGCAGGCACAGGAAAGCTGCTACTGCGCCAGAGCCGGGAAGGTAAATATTTACATGCCTGTTGTTCGGAGGGGCAGTGAGACCACCGTGGGACACAGAAGGATGGGGGAACCCTCGATAGGATCCATCCCCCTCTTAAGGTGAGTACCTCCCAGGGGAATTTTTTAATTTTACAGATCCTCTTTAACCACTTAAGCCGCCAAACCTGGAAACATTTCCCACACTCAGAATTAGATATCTAAAATCGATTTTCTCAAAAACTATAAGGTCCTTTTGAAAATGTTTTTTTTTCTTCTTATGCCCACTGTCCTCCTCCATATTACCTGAAAATGTTGCATTTCTAGCACATAAGGGGGCTTTGCTATTAACTGCTAAAGCCGGCAGCCCTGGAAATATTTCCCACACTCAGCACGTGAAATTTATAATCTATTTTCTCAACAACAAAAAAATGTCCTCTTGTACCCACTGTCCTTCACATACCCTGACAATTTGGTGTTTCTGGCTTGTAAGAGGGCTTTGCTATTAACCGCTAAATATGGTGGCCCTGTTAATAAAAATGTACCTGTTAAAAAAAAAGTCGGCGGCCCTGGAAACATTTCCCACACTCAGGATGAGAACTTAAAAATTGATTTTCTCAAAAAATATAAGGGATTTTTTTTCCTCTTGTACCCACTGTCCTCATTCACATACCCTGCAAATTTTGTGTTCCTAGCATGTAATTAGGCTTTGCTATTAACCGCAGAAGTTGGCGCCCCAAGAAACATTTCACACACTCAGAAGGAGAACTTTAGAATCGATTTTCTCAAAAACGATCACATCTTTTTGAACTCTTTTCTCCTCTTGTACCCACTGTCCTCCTTCACATACAGTACACTGAAAATTTGGGGTTTCTAGCAGATAAGGGGGCTTTGCTATTAACTGCTAAAGTCGGTGGCCCTGGAAATATTTCCGACCCTCAGAACGAGAAATTTAAAATCGATTTTCTCAAAACCTATAGGGTCTTTTTATTAAAAAAGTTTCCTCTTGTACCCACTGTCCTCTTTCACATACCCTGCAAATTTGGTGTTTCTAGCACGTAAAGGAGCTTTGCTATTAACCACTAAAGTTGGCGGCCATTGACTTTAATGTGAAATTCAAACGCAATTTAAAAAAAAAAAGAATTTGCGTTAATGTGAACGGCGAACAGGTCAAGTTTGCTAGGAACTGTTCCCCGGGGAACTGTCCAGGCCATCTCTATCAGTAATATGGATGAAGATGAAATAGGGTCCTATGCTACGTACACACATGCGACAACGATCGTTCGTTAAGAACGACGAACGAACTTTTAATTGATGAAAGAACGACCTAAGTAAAGGTAGTTTTAAAATGTGTGTAACGATCTGATCGTTAGAACGAACGTTACATCACAGAAAGCAACTATTGCGCCTGCGCATAAAAATGAGAAGTTCCATGGAGAAATAGTGAAATGCGCATGTCAAGCCTAGTACGAACGATCGTTTCCAACGATGTACTACTTTTGCAAACGATCGTCGTTGGTTAAAATCCGCCGAGACAGAACTTTCTTTTGTAGCGATTTGGCTCGTTCGTCGTTTGCCTTAATAGTCGGTGGTTCGTTTTTTGTAACGATCGTCGTTGGTAAAGATCGGGGAACGATCGTTACAAACGACTATAGTCGCATGTGTGTACGCACCTCTAGGCAAGATAGCAGTTTTTGCCAACAGCCGATGAACACCTGAGTTTTTTTATTTAAAAAGAATTTGCGACGGTTAGTATCCACCAGGACCCTAGACTCTCTCCAGGCCCTAGGCAAATGTCTAGGTTTGCCTTGAGGATGATTCGGCTCTGATTACAGACAATATACTATCTAGTATCTATAACTCGCAGAAAATTCAAATCTTTACCTATCCTTTCAAACTAACCCTCCTAATGTCTACACCTGACAGTAACCTTCCTATTGCTATGCCTAACACTAACCTTATTGCTATACTACCGCCATTTCCAGATTGTCACGACAAACCTAAACACCCCGGCATGCGCTTGACAAAGAGCCACAACTTATGGATCACTGACTGATACTTCCCAAACACTTGCGCCAGTTACCAATTGCTATGCCAAACCTAAACACCCCAGAGCACCTTTTGCTGGACAGCCAGCGCTTGTCAATCATTGACTGGTGCTTTCTGAACATTCGCACCGCTACTTAAAGTGAACCTCCGGACTAAAAATCGACTCAGCAGCACTGAAAAGGCCTATTGTTCCTTTAAGTTTCACAGCATCAGAACTTTGTTTCTCTTACACAAGCCTCATTTTTAGCTGCACAGAAGAAAACTGCCCGGGCATTTTTCCCCTGATGCTGTACAAAGCATGATGGGATTTCTGATTTTGTTGTTCTCGTTCTGCTGTTTTGGTGCAATTTTATTTATTTTTTTACATTTTGAATTTGACATTTGAAGCCTAGTGTGTGCAGCTGGGAGGGGTTATCAGGACACAGGACAGTTGGAACTGTGTCTCCTGCTCCTTGTCACCTCCTTTCAACCAAAAAGATGGCTGCCCCAATGACAAAGATGGCAGCCCCCATGAATCACAAACATTTGCCTGTTCTTTTAAAACAGGGTGGGTAAGAGATTATATTACCTATCTATTCTAATTAACATAACTAATGTAACTTGATGACAGTATGTTTATTTAGGCTGAAGTTCCCTTTTAAACTAAGGGTGCCCATAGATTGCTCAATTTTCAGCATTGATATCTGGCTGATTCTATTATAATGATCAAATTTGGTAGACATCAATGCCACAATATGGCCACCTGATCAATCATTCCAATCCGATCGTTTCCGGCCAAAGTTGATTCAAAGGATCAATCGGGTATGCTGGAAAATGTTGGTCACAAAGGCTTGATCGGGTGTACAGCTGTAATGGCATTCTATCCCTCAAGGACTAATTGAATCCCTGCCTGGTGCCCCCCAAGTGTAAATCTGGCACCCACCTGGGGTTGGTGTTGCATGGTCATCCGTCGTGCCGATACAAATCCTCGCTTTCTCGGCTGTGTTTTGTGTAAATGCGAGCACCTGTACCATGGCACTGATGCGTGTAGTACAGTTGCTCGCGGTGACAAGATGCCAGACACACCGGCGTGCCAGGTAAGTCTTCAACACTCACCACAGCAGTGCTAGGACGATTCCAATAGATTTCCTGTGGAAAACTACTGGAAATCTGTCTGCACTGTTTGGGCAGGCAAATTTGATCAGAGAAGGATCTATCTGGTGGTAGATATGGTGGAATATTGACGTTCATTACATTTCTCGACTTGGCGGCCAATCAACCAACCAATTCGACAATTATTACAAATCGGATGAAAATTGGTACCACCAAGAGTAAGCCCGATTGATGATGCGACCAATTTTGGGATGAAATTTGTTGCTTGCATCAATTGGACATGCTGCAAAATGTCGGGCTGTCATGGTCAAATGGGTGCACGTTTATACACTAGGTGGGCAGCAGCAGGGCAGCGAATGCAGTGGACTTAGCTGATTCCCAAGAGAATTCATGCTGAAATCGATCAGGAATCGACCTGCAGTGTATGGGCAGCTGACAGATCTTTCTCTAATCAGATTCAATCAGATAGAGATTTGTCTCTTCAGACTTGTATCAAATGAATCTATCCAAGCTATCAATTAACTATATTTACGATAATATTTACTATACAAATGTGTCTAGTTTGTTAGTACTACTATACTTAATAATGCTTTTGACAAATACAGATTACCTATATGTATAATAAGACTTTTAATTTCACTACCATAATAATACCAAGAATAACAAGCCATTATGTAAAGCAGCTAACTCCAGACTCCAAACAACTAGTTTCTTTTGCATATTAAAATCAGCTCCCGTGAGAATACAGGTGTGATGTGCATTGTTCTATAATTAGCATGTGGCAATAGAATAGTGTTGATGAACAACACAAGCTGAAACTTCTGTCCAGTTATAGTAAAAGAAGGTGCCAACACACTGAGACTGGGTGGGACTTTGTTTATGTTGATTGTTGCTTATTAGGCTGCATTGTAAAGTGAATGTATACAAGGTGTGAATGGTGGGGAAGCAGAGTTTTCACACTCCTCTCTGGCTGTAATCAAACAAAGGTACACTAAAGAAACTCTTTATTTAGAAGTTGTATAGCACATTTCTCAAATCAGGTCCTTTGAACTACCTCGTGCTGCACCTGAACTTGGCACTGCCATAGACATAATGTTAGCAGTGTAATTTGAGTGCCAGCGATCCCCATATTAGTTCTCCCTCCAAGTTGCTACGTCTAATAATTAATGCCGCCCGAAATTTGTGCGGCAGCAGCGTGAGCTGTTATATGGCTCACATTGCGCCAAATTAATGGGTGGCAAGGACAGAGGTATGCTACATTTCTGGTAATATACTCATGCCTGGTACACACCATGCAACCTCCCGTCAGATAGATGGGTCGAATCAATTATTTCTGACAGGTCCGATCTAATTTCCAATTGTTTTTTCTGATCGATCTTTCCAATTGCTTCTATACAAAATCGATCAGAAATCAGATCACACCTGTCAGAAATAATTGAATCGACCCGTTTATCTGACAGGAAATTGCATGGTGTGTACTGGGTATTAAGGCCCGTACACTGTCAACCAAACCGCCCGATTTGTCTGTTGGACCAAAATCAGGTGCGAGTGCACACATCGCATAGGACTAGACGACCAATTGACAACAGGCTGTTTGCCTGATACATCTGGAGGATCAACTCACATGACTGTTGGGCCCATATCGTTTGGTTGACCAGGTGTGTACAACATAATCTGAACGACGCACTTGTTTTGAATAACGCCATGTCGTGCAGACCATTGTTTTGTTTGCGCACGCAGAATGTAAATTAATTGGTTGCTCAATTGGTTGGTGCGTGGAAAAATACAAGTCGTGTAAACGGTTTGTTGTGGGGTCAGACATGTCGTGGTGTTGGTCGTGCACTTTGTTGGAGGTGTGTATGTCCTTTTTAAAAAAAAAAATTGGTCCCTTTTTTCTCCTTTGTAACTAAAGCCTGGAACCCACTAGCAGCACTTTTCTATACCTTTTCTTAGCGCTTGTGATTTAGAAAGCTCTTGTTAATGTAATGCTGTATGTGATCCCACTTGAGGGATGAGATTTTTTTTTTAAAACCCCATGGCATTACATTAGCATGAGCTTTACAAATCACAAGCTCTTAGAAAAGAGCTGCTAGTGGGTCCCATGCCTAAAGGGAGAGACCTTGTAGCCATAGAGGAGGCCAGGCTGTGCCCCCCCCCCAATATCTTACCCTCCTTCCTCCCTATACAGGGTGGCGATACTTATAGGATTCCTGGTATATGGACCTCATGGTTATAGGGTTGACCACCGGGAAAAGGGAACTAAATGTTGGAGGGGCCCTACCAAAAGTTCTTCAGGCGAGTCCTGTGATTTATAGTGTACCCCCAGTTTTTCTTCTTCTTGTGCATCATCTAGGGTCCCTGAGAGCTCATGATAATCCACTGTTTTTTATATTGGTTTAACTCAACAGACATCTTTAGTCAACCAAATTCTGTAACTATGTAATGTCCAACAAACACTGTGAGCACCAGTTACTGCAAACTTGCAATGTGCTTTTTAACTAAGATAAGATTTTAATTAAGATTCACTTAAAGGGTACATCTGCGAAGTTTTAAAAAAAGAAAATCCGATTTACTTACCTGTGGCTTCATCCAGCCCCTGGAAGCCAGCACATGGGGCTTCCTCTCGCGCATGTGCTGAGGCGCCGACCTGGCCAGGTCAGCGGCTGCTATGGAGGGGACCCCGGGAGACCAGCCGAGAGCGGAACTTTGGCGAGGGACACAAAACTTTGTCAAATATGTTCAGAGATTCCCAGCGCTGTAAACTGAGGAGTACTTTTATTATCTCTCATATGCAGGGCCGGTTCTAGCAACAATGGGGATCCCCGGGGCAAAATTAACCTGGGGGCCCCTGACACTACCCCCCACCAGTAAGCTGCACTAGGGTCCCCTTAATTGCTAGCATATTCCCCCCCCCCCAGTCCTCCCATGTTGGACTCCCCTCCCCAGCATTCCCTGCCATCCTAGTGGTCCCCACATTGCTGCCATGTGGTTCGCTGATATGTGGCTCTCCCTCAACTCCGCATAAATTAATATCTGGCAGAGGGAGCTCCACCCTCCCAGCAATTCAATGGCATGTTGGCGGCAGCTATGCTCCTAATGCCCCCCTTTCAAACACGGAACTTGGCAGCCAGGCAATTCTGGGCAATGTTACTCTATTTGAAATCTTCCTACCACACAGCATAAAATGTACCCCTAGGCAGCCAATTGCAGAGTGTGCACAGCAGAAGTGATCTCTTATCCAGTGGATGCTCGTTCCCTTTCTGCAACGTGCGTGCTCTTGTAGGACTCTTCCACCTCTTCTCCTCCCAGCAGTTATACGATACTTGCTCCTTCCTCGTAGGCAAGTACATGTTGACGTGACATAACATGCCTGCATCACAGGGAGAGTGTCTGGGAACCTATGGCAATGGGTCACTGTGTCACACTGGATCAAGAAAGCCAGGACCGAGCAGCCATACCAGGTAAAGTATGCTCTTCTCCCCCTGCCATTTAGAGTCCGGTCCCAGCATACCTGACCCAGGTGGATGGTGGCTGCCTGCAAGCCATACTGAGCTGAGAGGAGGTGATGAGGGACACTTGGGAGGCCTCCATGAACTCTGACGGCCCTAAGGGAATTGCCCCCCTTGCCCATATGACAGAGCTGGCCCTGCTCACAGGTATCTATTAGGGCCGATAAATATACTGTATAATTTTCTGATCAGAGCTGTACCATTGCTCATGCTGCCCCCGCATGAGTTTAAGCAGCTCCCTATGCTTCTGTTTACAGGAACACCATGCAATGTGTGAATATGCTCAGAATACCTCTATTGTTCAGGGACAATGGGCCCTATTTACATTACAAGGACAGCAAGTCTTGTCGCCTCCCTTGTGGACATAAATACTGCTCAAACACACATACATCAGCATCAGTGTTCCAGACATCTTTACAGTGCAGAGCTACAGAGACTGCTACACAAGACTGAAGGAAAGCAAATCTCATTACATAAAGATTAATCAAGCACAAGAAAAAAGGTATGTAATTTTTTTTTTCCCTAGAAAGTTTTTTTTACAGCAAAAATGTCAAACTGGTTTTTAATACTGTATGGAAGTTAAATGAAAGTTTTTATGTGATTAAAGAGTACATACCTGTAATTTGGGACAGTGGTGTAGGGATCACCATAGCAGCTGCTATAGGGCCCACAACAAAGTGGGGCCCAGTGGCAATGTCTGGCAGCGATAAGGGGGTCTGTGGCAGATGCCCTGGGGTGCAGAGTTACATGAGCAGAGTGGAGGAGAGAAGTTAACTCACTTCTGGCTACCTAATACCAGGGGAACCCTCTGACTACCTACATTTAGGGCTATCCATACTCAGGGCTACCTAATACTGGGGGAGCCTCTGAATACACATACTGGAAGGCTACCTAATACTGGGGGGCCTCTGGCTACCTATAGAGGGAAGCATTGCTGGCTACCTATACTGGGGCCTGTCTGGGGCTAACTAATACTAAGGGATACCTCTGGCTACCAATGTTAGAGGGCTGCTTAATTCTGGTGGTATCTCTGGCTACTTAAAACATTTGTGTGGGTGGGAGTGGGGCACAAAGTTGCCTTATAACTGTTTTTAGGGGGCCTCAGCCAAAATTGTGCAATGGGGCCCCATGGATGCTTGCTACGCCCCTGGCTAGGGGCCTGATGTTTTAAAGAAGTATATTTTGAAATTTCTCATTTTCACTTCAAATAACCAGTCTCTGAAAAACTATTTTTTAACACATTTGAGTGTTTGAAGTGAAAACATGCAACAATGAACATTTCTCATCATAGCTTTAGGGCACAAGAATCAGTTGGAACTAAGAAATAGCAGCCATTTTACCTCATTATACCTGCCGTTACTGGATTTGGCTTACAGCACCTATGTTTGTAGCACACATACCCCAGGCTCAATGTTTATAGGGGAAATCAATCAGGCAGGTTACAACACATTTCTTTTATTTTCCTGTGATAAGCAGACAGCAGGTGTTAATCCTGTTTAAAGTGGACCTGAACTTTTGCATAGGACAGAAGGAAAACATTAAGTAATGTACCCTGCATGTAAGCTCGCTTAATTCCCCCTCATCTGTGTCTAATCACAAGTTGTAATTTCATCTCTCCCATGTCACCTGACTGCCAAGGCAGATACGCTCATTTGAAAGCACAGGATGTTAACAATATGTCTGCTTCCATGACAGCAGGAAGTAGACACACTGCAGATTTATTGTAGGATTTGCATCAGCTGTAACAAAGAAAAAAATGTTTTTGTTTAAGGGTTATTATGCTGTTGTGTATCTTAGAGCAGAGAGATGTTCTGAGTTCAGGTTCAATTTATAAGAGGTTGTATAATCCTGCATAGAAAGCAATCCAGTAGGCTGGATTTTCAAGACCGGTTGCTATTGTACTTTACCATAGCAGAAGGCCCTCTGTTTCCCACTTCCCAAAGCACTGGAATGAGCAGGCATTCTTGGGCAAACCCAGCTGCCTGTTCATATACTAGCCTGTACTGTTGGATTGTGCTCAGCATTGCTGACGACCAACTGAAGTCTGCACCAAACAGGAATGCTTGGCCAACCTTAGCCTTCCGGTTTGTGAAGAAGACAGCAGATAAAATGCTTTGAGGTCACCAGGTTTGTGCTTATGCAAATTTCAGTCACTATTGTGACCACCCTTTCAAACTTGGCATTGACTTGTTGGGGTTGGATGTTTATGGTCAACAGCTACTCTTTGGAGATAAATACAATTCTACACAAAGAGAAAAAACACTTGGCACACAGCAGGCGAGGGTGTGGGCTTGCACTGCACCTTGCACTATTTCATGGACTCCATCCCTTTTTACACAAGTGGCTTATCGGTATGGCATAGGAACGTGCAACCGGTAATATGTGGGAAACCACTGTATAGGTACAAAAAGACAAGACACTGTTCCGGTTATTGCTTTTATTCCTGCATTTGCCACATTACAAATGAAAACATGTCCAACACAGTGACAAATGCAAAGTTCAAACCTGAGTCCAAAGTTGGTGCGGGGACGGGTGTGGGAAGGGTGAGAGGGGAAGGCAAGGGGGAGAGGAACAGTACATACTACCACTTAAGGGAGTAAGATTGTGTAAATAAATAAAAACAAATATACAAATAGAGAGGAGAGGTGGAAATATGTCTTTCACCGCAAACAATTGTGCCATCCATCCACCCCCCGGTTACCCTTCCCACACCCGTCCCTGCACCAACCTCGGATTCAGGTTTGAACTTTGCATTTGTCACTGTGTTGGACATGTTTTCATTTGTAATGTGGCGAATGCAGGAATAAAAGCAATAAAAGGAACGGTGCACAGACTGTCTTTTTGTACCTATAAATACAATTCTGCTTATGTAAGCAATAGAAGTGTCCCTGGATGAGTGATTCCTGTGAAAGCATTTGTATGAACATTTGCATGTGAAAGTGTGAAGAGTTAAAGGGAATCTGAAGTGAAAATAAACTTAGGATATAATGAATTGTATGTGTAGTACAGCTACACATACAATAGAAATAGAACCCTATTAGCAAAGAACAGCGTCTGATAGTGTTTCCAGCACAGGAAGAATTAAAGAGACTCTGAAGTCTCATAAAATTCGGATTTTATTTTAAAAATCTCTTTAACATCAATGCCCTAACTAAAACGCAGTATCCCGCGGCTGCACACTAACTAAATCCACCCAAACTCCCAGGGGCACATTGCGGGGAGTGCTTCCCTGAAGAGGCAGAGCTTTTGGCTGCAGCTCTGCCTCTACACACGTCCATCAGCACGGATCGCCGCCTCTGCCCGCCTCTCTCAGTCTTCTTTCACTGAAAGGGGCGGGGGAGAGGGGGACATATGCGCAGATTGACGCGCATGGAAGCAGAGTTGCAGCTGCTCTCCAGCAGCAAAACCCAAAACCTAGAAAGTCGTGGATTTTTTTTCTGGGGAATTTGGGGGCATTTAGTTAGTGTTCAGCCACGGGGATGCAGCGTTTTAGTTAGGGCAATGATGTTAAAGAGATTTTTAATATAAAAACCTGAATTTTTGAGGCTTCAGAGTCTCTTTAAGAAACACACACAAATATATATATATATATATTCATTGTATCATTCTAATATAGTATATTAGAATGATACAATGTTAAAAAAAGAAAAAGCTATATAATTGAAAATAAATTTATGAGACATTTTCCTTTGCTTTTAATGTTCTATTAATCATCCATACTACACATACAATTCATGAAATTATACGTTTATTCATTAATTATACGTTTTTTGTTCGCTTCAGCGTCACTTTGACTTTGCTATTTTGTTAACTACACCCTCTTTGGCGCCTCCCTTATAACTGATTTAAATGTCCTAACTTGAGGCGATGTGCCTGGATCTGTGTGTTTTTTTTTTCTTGTAACTTACCCGTGTGGTCAGGGTTTAATAAAGTGCACTCCCTCCTTCCTCTGTCTGTGACCATTGTTAGTATGCACACAGCTTATACTGGTGTGAGCATAGTGCACAAGGATATATTTTGTTAACTTCCCTGGTGGTATTGCCGAGCTGAGCTCGGGCTCAGTTTTGGGAGCTGGGAGCGATAAGCCTGAGCTTACACACACACACACACACACACACACACACACACACACACACACACACACACACACACACACACACACACACACACACACACACACACACACACAGGTAAACAGAGAAATGCTGCCTGCATGTATATATAGAGTTTAGCCTGTTTAATTCCTCATTTATCTCTAATCACAAGTTGTAATTTGAACTCTCCCCTGTGTCACCTGACTGCCATGGCAAATAAGCTAATTTGAAAGCACAGGATGTTAACAATATAGCCATTTGGTTCCCAACTGCTTCTGAGCCAAGTGCTTCTGTCTTACGATTACCAATTTTTGCCTGGGTTTTGACTACTCTCTGCTGGCCGTCTGCACCTACCTCTGCCCGGATTTTGAATACTCGTTGCCTGCCGCCTGCACAACCTCTGCCTAGGTTTTGACTACTCTCTGCCTGCCTTGGAATAAAGTCCAAAAAAAATCATGCTTCTACTGCCCTGATTGTGATGTCACCCTCTGTGCCAATCCCCGTTTCAAAATATACCACACGTGGGAGGTGTATTTGGTATATATGTACATACTGTATAGTTTGGTGCCTTATTTGTACAGTTTCACTATTTTTTACTGATCCGCTCGGCAGCTCGTGAACCATAGCGATGCTGATCCCATTGTTTGCATCGCTCCTCCGCCTGCCACGTAACATCGCGAACGCGTTGTTCTTTAACCCTCTGTTGCCCCCCCACATAGCAACACAGTGCTTCCTCAGCTACACCGCTGACATGCGTTTACATAGCCCGGCCTGTGTGTATGCACCTTTAGCTCCCTTGTGGGATTAGTTTGATGCACTATCTGTCCCAAGAGAGGACATCAGGATGACACAGGAAAAAAAGGACGCAGCAGCCCATGTGGGGAAAAAGGGAACCACCATAGTCGCCTATTATAATCGCTATGCATTGAAGACCTGCCTCTAAAAGGTGCTATTGCTAAAGGCAGTAAGTGGACCCAGGGCAGACAATCAGTGTTAGAAAGGCTGTGAAAATTAATAGGGAAGAGATGTCATTCCAAGCACATTCACAGGACGTTCATGGATGCGTATGGCAGGGATTTAAACCTCAAGTATTTTAATAAGTAAATATGTTTGATCATTTCAGA
The DNA here is from genome assembly GCF_040937935.1 of Hyperolius riggenbachi. Taxonomy (NCBI): domain Eukaryota; kingdom Metazoa; phylum Chordata; class Amphibia; order Anura; family Hyperoliidae; genus Hyperolius; species Hyperolius riggenbachi. The sequence continues at coordinate 102,825,973 of NC_090657.1, forward strand.
ATGTCACATCAGTGGAAATCTCCTGCCTTGCCTGGAGTTCAGCAAGCAATTCCCCCGTTATCGCCATCTATGACTATGAGGGCCATCACACCAAATAAGTGGCATTCACAACCCCAACCCTGGCACATCAAAAATGGATCACCCTACCAGGGAGCAGGAAGTCCTTCCTACAACCACTACCAAAGTTCTAAAGGAAAGTGGGGACCCCAACGACACTGGTCTCCAAACAGATGGGAGTCAGCCACTAACAATCACCATAGCTGGGGACACGGCTCCTCATATTATAAGCACAGTCCAGAGCAAGGGCCAGCGCATATCGACAGGAGGGACAGGAACAAACAGGTAAGAGTGACATACTCATTCATTTGTGCTTACAGGAAGACACTTCTAGATGTCCAGAAAGTATTTAAGTGTATTCTGAATCTTATTGTTACTGTATTTTACATTGTACTGCTGGCAAGTAAATCTGCAAGAAAATTGTATGGTGTGTACCTAGCATAAGGGCTAGTTCACACTGGGTGTGTTACATTATACTGTAGCATTGCAGCCATGCACAAGCAAGTCACAGATGACGAGCAGGCTAGAAGTGGTTGCCAGCCCATCCAAAGACCGTGGCTCATGGGTCTCAGACTGACGTATGACGCATGCGCCTGCCTTCATTCCTATAGACGGATACAGAAAACCACGGGGTTCACTATTACAGGAGTTCTATTATTACCGGGTTTACAATACCAGGCATTACTCCCATATACTTATAATGGGGCTTGGCCAGAACCTGAACATTTAGTTTACTATAACCAAAGTTCTACTATATCAGAGTTCACTATAAAGAGATTACTGCATACCCTAATGACATACATATAAAAAAAAAAAAAAAATAGATGGCAACTATGGGAGGGGAGTTTAGAGGGAGTTAATAACTATAGTAAAAAATAAATAAATAATGGATTTTTATTTTACCTTTTGGCTCCAAGATGCCACTATGCATTATTCTGGGTTAATCACTTAAGCCCACAGGGTTGTTCATTTTTTTGCATCTGAGCAACTTTCACCTCCCATTCATTTGCCAATAACTTTATCACTACTTATCACACTGAAATGATCTATATCTTGTTTTTTCCGCCACCATTTAGGCTTTCTTTGGAAGGTACATTTTGCTAAGAATTATTTTATTCTAAATCCATTTTAACAGGAAGATTAAGAAAGAAATGGAAAAAAATCATTTCTCAGTTTTTAGCCATTATAGTTTTGCATTAATACATGCTACTGTAATTAAAACCCATGCATTTTATTTGCCCATTTGTCCCGGTTATTACACCATTTAAATTATGTCCCTATCACAATTTATGGCGCCGATATTTTATTTGAAAATAAAGGTGCATTTTTTCATTTTGTGTCCATCACTATTTACAAGCCTATAATTTTAAAAGAAATTTAAAAAATTAAATTAACATACCGTATATACTCGCATACAAGCCGAATTTTTGACCCCCAAAAAGGGGGTCAAAAGTTGGGGGGTCGGCTTGTATGCGAGTCTTCCCTGGTGGTCTAGTGGTCGGGTGGTGGGTGGGTGGTCCGCGCCCCGCTCCCCCCCTCCCCTCTCCCCCCACGGCCGCCGCTATTACCTGCTTAGGCAGCGGCCGCTTCCTAATCCGCATTCCCCTTCTGAAGTTTCAGAGTGTATCACAGCAGCGTGCCCGGCGCTGTTGCTGTGACGATGCAAGGGGCAGGAAAGAGCAGTTCCCCTGGTAACGGCGATACAGATCGCCGCTATAGGGATCCGTGCTCTTTCCTGCACTGTGCATCGTCACAGCAGCAGTGCCGGGCGCGCTGCTGTGATACACTCTGAGACTTCAGAAGGGGAACGTGGATTAGGAAGCGGCCGCTGCCTAAGCAGGTAATAGCAGCGGGGGGAGCGCTATACTGGGGCACTACCTACCTATACTGGGGCACTACCTACCTATACTGGGCACTATACTAGCTAAACTGGGCACTATACTGGCTAAACTGGGCACTTTACTAGCCATACTGGGGCACTATACTAGCTAAACTGGGCACTATACTAGCTAAACTGGGCACTATACTAGCTATACTGGGCACTATACTAGCTATACTGAGGCACTACCTACCCATACTGGGCGCTATACTGGGCACTATACTGGCTAAACTGGGCACTTTACTAGCCCACTTGGGGCACTATACTAGCCATACTGTGGCAATATACTAGCTAAACTGGGCACTATACTAGCTATACTGAGGCACTACCTACCCATACTGGGCGCTATACTGGCTATACTGGGCACTATACTAGCTATACTGGGCACTATACTAGCTATACTGGACACTACCTACCTATACTGGGAACTTTACTAGCTATACTGAGGCACTACCTACCCATACTGGGCACTATACTAGCTATACTGGGACACACTGGGGGGCTGCACCAATCCAGCATTTCCTACCCCCGGCTTATATGGGGGTCAGTCATTTTTCCCTGGTTTTTCAGGGAAAAGTTGGGGGGTCGAGTTATATGCGGGTCGGCTTATATGCGAGTATATACGGTACTCTCTTGATATGCATATTTAAAAAGTTCAGACCCTTAGGTAACTTTATGTTTGTTTTTTTTTTATTGTAATTTTTTTTTTTATTAAAAATTGTATTTGGGTAATTTTTGGTGTGGGAAGTAAACAGCTTATTTTGAAATGGAATACAATGTATTTATTTATTTAAAAAATACATGTGGGTGTAGTTTACTACTTTTAATAGTCAAAAAAGTCCTGGAAGTGTACGATCACGCCTCCAGGAACTAGAAAGAGGACGGGGAACTTTTTTTTTTGCAGAAATACTGCGGTCTCTGATAAGAGACCGTCGGTTTTTCTGCAGGTGACTTGGATCGATGAATGGGTATTATATTCCCATTCATTGATCGGGGGAGCTAACAGCGATCGCGCGTACCACAAACTGACAGCAGCACAGCCTATCTGGACGAACATATTAGTCCAGGTAGGCTTAAGTGGTTAAAGTGGACCCAAACCAAACTTTTTTTTAATTCAAAATATTTAGTTGCACCACTCTGACACATACAAAGATAAATAAACACTCCTCCAAACCTATGAGCATTTCAGTGCATGCTTTTTACCCTTCTCTTTTCATAACTAGGGTTATACAGGTGGCAGCCATTAGCAATTCCTCCTTTGCCGGACACCTCCTACTCCACAAGTTTGCCGGATTCTGTCCCGGCAATATGAAAGGAAGGGAGGGGTTCCTCCAATAAATGTAAAATATTTTATATTTGTCATCATGCAGCTGAAAAAAGGCTGCTATTATAATTTAGAAAAGACAGGAAGTTTTCGATCCTTTTTAACTACACTTTTTACTTCGATTTTTATGAATGAACATGGCTTCTGATTGGAGTCCTGTTCATTCACACACATGAACTTTGATTGACTCAGGGAAAAAAATTCCCATTCACCAATCTCCCGTGTGTAAGTCCCGCCATGAAAAAAAAAAGCAGGTGCGTTGATAGACAGAATGCACATGTACGTTCTGTTTGCAATAGCAGGGCTCAAACTAGATGCATAAAAAAGACCACATTGGGCTTGATTCACAAAGCTTTTTCACCGGTTTTCTTCTGCTTTCACCTTATTTTTGTTACATTTTTAGGCTTCCAAAGAGCAGAAATATAATTTAATTAAAGTAAGAAAATTAATACTGAAATTAAATTAATCAGGATAAACTTACTTTGAGTGATTATTTTGCTTATTATTTTGCTTGTAAATGTACTGAATGGGTATTTGTATCATTTAGGTGAAAAATAGGTCATTTATGAGAAGTTTTGTGAATAGAGCCCTTTGAGTTAAGTTAACAAGTTAAGCAATATTATTGATAAAGTGTAAAAAAAAAAAAAAAAAGAAAAGAAAACATAGGAGAAAAGTAAATTGAATAAGGGCTTATATGTGCTATGCAAATATGTTTTGGTTATGACACTGCTAAAACTGTCCATTTTCTATTACAGGTTCCGTTTAAACAGAACAGAGTGCATGCTAAAAACATCAGCCATTACTACAGTCCATCCATGGTGGAAGACCCCTGGGCTGAATTGGAAGCCCAAGTCATTCAGCTCCCACCACCTGCATCCTTCAAGAACTCTCCACAGCCCTGGCTCCATCCCAAAACTCGCATCTTCCTAGAAGATTCCACAGCCATGGCTCCACCCCCACAACCCTTCAAGAAGACTCCACAGCCATGGCTCCGACCCAAAATGTGCATCTCCTAGAAGACTCCACAGCCACGGCTCCACCCCCACCACCCACATCCTCCTAGAAAAGTTCACAGCCATGGCTCCAACCCAAAAACTCGAATCTTCCTAGAAGACTCCACAGCCATGGATCCTCCCCCACCACCCACATCCTCGTAGAAAAGTTCACTGTCATGGCTGGACCACAAAGACATCAGCAATTGCTACAGTCTATCAATGGTGAAAGACCCCTGGGCTGAATCAGAAACCCAAGCCACTCAGCCTCCACCATCTGCATCCTCCAAGAAAACTCCACAGCCATTGTTCCAACCCAAAACTCGCATTCTCCTGGAAGACATCACAGCCATGGCTCCACCCCCACATCCTCCTAGAAAAGTCCACAGTCTTGGCTGGACAACAAAGCACCTTCATGAAACTTGCACTTAAAAATCTAGTTAAACTTTGCTTTCTGTGAAGGCAGTGAAAAAAATTCCCATTTCTTCATGAACAAAGTTATCACGTTTATTGCCTTAAGTTATAGAAAAATACCAGTTTACTGTCCAATTTATTTAAAACATTTTTGGAATGTTTATGGAGTTTAGAAATGTTTTATTACTTGTATTAAAAATGTATTTTACAAATAAACGTTTAAAAGAAAATGCCTGCAGCTGCAAAGACTCATGGGTTGTAAAACAACAGGAAACAGCAACTTACTTGTAGAAAGCTCTCTTACTTCTCAGACACACTATAAGCACTTTTCTGAGTGGTCATCTCGTAAAAATCGCTGCAATCGCATAAGATCGCAAACTCGAAAAACGTATGCTATTTTTACACGATTTTAATGCAATTGAATGGGAGCAATTTTTTTTCAAAGTGGTCGGAAATCGCTGACGACTCTAAAAAGCTCAGAAAAGCGATTATAGTGTTTGAGCCCTTAACCACCTTAGCGGTATGGACGAGCTCAGCTCGTCCATTACCGCCAGAGGGTGCCGCTCAGGCCCTGCTGGGCCGATTTGGATCAAATAAAGTGCAGCACACGCAGCCGGCACTTTACCAGCCGCGTTTGCTGCCTGATCGCCGCGAGCAGCGGCGAAAGAGGGTCCCCCTAGCCGCCTGAGCCCTGCGCAGCCGGAACAAATAGTTCCGGCCAGCGCTAAGGGCTGGATCGGAGGCGGCTGACGTCAGAACGTTGGCTGACGTCCATGACGTCACTCCGCTCGTCGCCATGGCGACGAAGTAAGCAAAACACGGAAGGCCGCTCACTGCGGCCTTCCGTGTTACTTTTGGCCGCCGGAGGCGATCAGAAGAACGCCTCCGGAGCGCCCTCTAGTGGGCTTTCATGCAGCCAACTTTCAGTTGGCTGCATGAAATAGTTTTTTTTTTATTTAAAAAAAAAAACCTCCCGCAGCCGCCCTGGCGATCTTAATAGAACGCCAGGGTGGTTAAAGGGAACTTAAAGGGACACTTAAGTCAAACAAAAAAAATGAGTTTTACTCACCTGGGGCTTCCAATAGCCCGCTGCAGCTGTCCGGTGCCCTCGCCATCTCCCTCTGATCCTCCTGGCCCCGCCGGCAGCCACTTCCTGTTTCGGTGACAGGAGCTGACAGGCTGGGGACGCGAGTGATTCTTCGCGTTCCTGGCCACAATAGCGCCATCTATGCTGCTATAGCATATATCCTATACCATATAGCAGCATAGATGGTGCTAATGTGTCTGGGAACGCGAAGAATAACTCGCGTTCCCAGCCTGTCAGCTCCTGTCACCGAAACAGGAAGTGGCTGTTGGTGGGGCCAGGAGGATCGGAGGGAGACAGCGAGGGCACCAGACAGCTGCAGGGGGCTATTGGAAGCCCTAGGTGAGTAAAACTCATTTTTTTGTTTGACTTAAGTGTCCCTTTAAGCTGATGGCTGAAATGCTTATTTCCTTTTAAACAATGCAATTTGCCCTAGCTATCCTGTACCTCCCTGCTGTAACAAGTCTGACTGGCTTACTCACGTGCTTGTTACAGGGCTGTGAATCAGACACTACTGATGCCAGAACATCAACTGGAGTGTCAGGAAATGGGTATTGTTTAAAAGGAAATAAATATGGCAGCAACTAAATCATGCTCACCTTGGATTTCTTGTAAAGCAGAATTGTCTCCACCAACCAAATTGATTTGGATAGTAGAGCTGCATTAAGCACTGTCTTGGTTTCACTAATTCCCCTGGCCTCCTTTTGGTCTTGTGTCCCTCACATGAGTGTGATGCACATGCATCATGCAAACAGGCTTTTGGACCCTACTGCCCTTTGTACTAATGCAGTGTGAATGCATAGTCACATGGGGGTAGATGGCACGTCCGTTTAACTTAACTTGAAGGACATCAGTGGACAGCATTCTTTATATTTACTTAGCTGAATCACTAAACGGAATTTCAGGTAGTTTGATCTCAAAATAGTTAAAAATTAAAGTTTGATTCATTCTACATTATGCAGAAATCTACCTGCTGTAGTCACATGGTATATATCAAATATCCATAGGTAATGTTTCATAGTTAGCCAATTAAATTACTGAAAAGGTAGGGATTAGTCTTATATAAACAGAAACATCGTCCACATTAGGAGTGCCATGGAAGTAAGCTGGTTATTGGTGAGAAGGAAATGGGAAGCTGTGAATTCATGCAACATATTTACCCCACTTACTTTTCAAAAATGAATCTTTATTTATAAAACATTTTATGCATAATTTATATAAAACATATTTCTATTAAATGCACATAAGGGTCATGAAGAGTCCAGGCCCTGGAGTTTTTTCCACCTTGCCGCTGCCTAGGTCTGCTGTCTGTGCTGGTACATGCCTTGTGGAGGAAACCGCTGCTACCGGTGGCGACTTACAGCGTTTTAAAAGTAACTTAAGCTCCGTCTTTTGACGGCATCCAAATTACTCAGTGAGCGCAGCTATAGCCGTAATTGGTGGCGCCAGCTGTGCCCAGATATGCGCTGTTTTGTGACAGTACTTTGTATGGTTCTGATCCAGTTCTGAAACATGCCTGAAGAAGAAACTTAAAGTTTCAAAAGCTCGCAAAGAAATCTTTATGCAGTATTATGTAATTTTTTATGCACATTATGAAGCTTGAAAGTGGTCCTTGGCTTTATTTGATTCCATACATTTTCAAGCTGTATACATTTACATAAAAAATATACATAATTCTGCATTAAATCTTAACTATTTGACTCGCATTGACCATCCTTAGTCGTCAACTATCCATAAAAGTGAACATGTTGCCAAGCTAGCTTTAGTAACACTCTCTGCAACCACTATTCGTTTATTTAAAAAAAGTAAAAGTATTCCTGTTCTTATGTTATGTAAAGAGAAAAATTACACGCTGTTCTGTCTCATAAGCTAGAAGTTTGTCAATTCACTGCCCAAAAGTTCAACAAACATGCCACAATCCCTGCCCATCTAGCAACTATGTTACCTACACACCTCATGCTATTCACGCTCATGCTACTCACACAGCATCAGATATGCATGGAGGCTGCAAATGTAGGTGTTGTGTTTACTGTATGGATGCAGATTGTGATTGCATCATCGGTGAGAAGCCTCATCACTGGATGGGCAATTAGGTACACTTGCGGGTCCTTTGCTGTTTGGAACAATTGCACCGCGGCTGAAAAGTCACACGAGTTCCAAGAAAAAAAGAAAAATTAAAACTTCTGGTGCACTTCCAGGATCACATAAGTTACACTGTAAAACACTGCTGCTTCTGCATTACCTGGAGCACTTCTGCCCCATCGCAGTCAGTTTGTCATGTCCCACTGCCTGCAATGGCCATTGCGATGAGCTACAGTAGGAGAGAGCACTGTGATGCGTTAGGTGTAAAAGGTCCCTTAAAGAACAGTGGAAGTGAAATATAGAGGTAGTCGATCTATTCTCCACTTAAGGACCAGCCTATTTTCCTTAGATCTGTGCTGCGTGGGGTCTCCAGTCCACAGCACAGATCGTATTTCAGCCAGGGCGACCAGACTTCCCCCTTTTTTCCCCCACTAGGGGGATGTCCTACTGGGGGGGTCTGATCGCCACTGGCCATCTCTGCCTTGCGGGGGGGGGCTCCTCAAAGCCCCCCTCCGCGTTTTTCGCCCTCGCTCCCTTTCCCTCCCTCCCCTCCTTGCTGTGGGCGGCACAGGACGGCGATCCGTTCTGCGCCGCCTAGGATAGGCTTCAGCCTATCAGACTGCGGCGATCCCCGGCCAATCAGAGGCTGGGAATTACCGATCTGCTTTACAGTGCTGCTGCGCAGCAGCGCCGTGTGATGTAAACAACGGTGATTTCTTCCCCGCGTGTTTACATTTAGCCTGCGAGCCGCAATTGGCGACTCACAGGTTGTTCACGGAGACACCCTCCGTGAACCAACATGGAAAGACCGCTCGAACGAGCGCCCGTTTCCATGCAAAACCACTTGCGACCTGCCGACGCCTATCGGCGTTAGGCGGTCGTTAAGTGGTTAAGAAGCAGTTACTTGGCATGCAGATGTTTTGGCTTTAGTGGCTTATGGCAAGACTTTAAATAAGCATCTAGAAATGGGAGTCAAAATGGCATCAAACTGGTCTGTCCACTTTGCCTGGGTTAATGGTTCAGGGAATATCAATGTATATGGCAGTTTCCACACCGATTCACCCACTGCACATGATAAATACACAATATTTGTCAGAACACTGGCCATGTATTGTGTTTTCAACTTTTCTGAAGGCGTGTACAGAATTACAATAGTAGTACTACTATAGGAGTGAAGACTAAGACTCTTCCTCCTATCCTAAATGTCTATTTTGTTGCATAAATCTCTCCCCAGCTTCTGTGTGTCAATCCCTCTATGGCCTCAATTCACTAAGCAATTTAGACTAGTCTATAGATGGTTTGGTCAGTTGCATCAAAAGGTAATACACTATAGGCCTCAATTCACTAAGCAGTTTAGACTAGTCTACTGATGGTTTTTAGTCTACTGATGGTTTGGTCAGTTGCATCAAAGGGGAATTCACTATTGCCAAATGTTTTAGACTGGCTTTTAGACCTGGTCTAAACCATTTGGTAATTAGGTGGGTGAAACGTGATATGATCAAAAGATGCAATTCACAAACAAGTAGCTATGACTGACATCCTCCTCCTTTGATGAGCTCTCCTCTGGATACAATTAAACTCCTGCATAATTAATTCAAAAGGTTCCATCCTCACATCTAAAATACCTCACAGAATTACTTTACCTACAAGAAATCAGCTGGTCTAATCTATGTCAGAAAAAGTGGGCGTGGTTACTCCTGGTTTGCCTTTGTGAATTGTGTAATTACTGAATGTTAGACCAGGTCTAAAAACAGGTCTAAAACATTACACCAACCACCAGACTAAAGGTCCGTACACACGCCGGACTTTAGGCAACGACGGGTCCGTCGTTGCCTCCCGCTGGGTGGGCGTGCCAGCGACAGTCCGGCGTGTGTACGCTCTGTCGTCAGACTGATACGGCTGTTTCTGAGCGATCCGCCGGGCGGATCGCTCACAAACAGCCGTATCAGTCTGATGACAGAGCGTACACACGCCGGACTGTCGCTGGCACGCCCACCCAGCGGGAGGCAACGACGGACTCGTCGTTGCCTAAAGTCCGGCGTGTGTACGCTGCTTTAAAACCATCTGTAGACTAGTCTAAACTGCTTAGTGAATTAAGGTCTACGTGGGTGTTAAGAGAATCTGAGGAGGTAAAGCAGGCTCAGATCTCTGCACAAGGGGAGGTTACAAGGATAAGATGAAGGTAAAATACCTTCTGTATAGCAGTTTTCAGACTTAAACAAGAGAAAAGCGAGCATGCATAGTTTATGCAAATTGTGTTGCTGATAAAAAATAAAAATTGAGATATGAGGGGTGAGGTCTCAGACTTTAAACAATAACTGAAGAAGAAAAGCAGAGGAAAACCCTCCTATATATTGACTATAGATAATAGTACTGGAGCAAAAAAATTGGACCAAAAAGTGCATGTGAAGTAAATACATATGTCTTTATTGAAGTCGACTACAAAAATTAAAAACAATTAAAACAAAGGCAAGCCGCGTCCAAGCCTGTACGGGCCCAAATAAAAATCAATAATAATGATACATGGGCCCCGCAATCCCTCTTCTTCTGTTCTCTTTTTTTTTTCTTCAGTAGCAGTTTTCAGACAGCGGCTGGATTTCATGAAATGGATTGCATTCCAAAATAGGCTTTTCAGTTCAGCCTAGCCACACTAAAGTCTACATGGGTCCTAATCTGTAAAATCTGAAATTAAAGAGCTAGAAGTGTTTCTTAAAAAATGTAGAAACACTTAAAGCTAGTTCACACTCGGAATGCAAATCGCAATTGCAATTTTGCTTTGCAATTTGCGTTGTGATTCCTGTTCAATAGAACGAGAATCACATTGCAATCGCCCCCAAAACACTGCATGCAGCACATTTGTGATTTCTGCAGATCACAATTGCTGCAGTGAGTATGATCCCATAGGGATACATTAGTAACAGTGCCTTGCTGATCGCCGATCAGAAAAGTGCCCCAGTGTGTTGCAGCTGTTAAAGGATACCCGAGGTGACCTGTGACACGATGAGATAGACATGCCCAGTACACAAATAACTATACTGTGTTCCTTTTTTTCTTTCTCTGCCTGAAAGAGTTAAACATCAGGTTTGTAAGTGGCAGTCAAAAGTAAAAAAAGAGACGGCACACCACTGGCTCTGCAAATCTTGCTGTGTATTGAGCGAACAAAGTGTTTAGGTAACCCTAGACCTGAGACACCGTTTTTCCATATACTGGATTTCCAATTGTAAGTGGCAGTTCCTGTCTGAGTCAGGACTGGGTCAGACTACATTTTGACCCTCGTTCATAAGAAATTACAACTATAAAACACTTTCCCAGCAGAAAATGGCTTCCAAGAGCAGGAAATGGATAAAAAGGGTCAATAGTTCGTAGATTTTAGCTCTGGCACGCTTCACTGAATGTGTCATTGAGCAAAAACTATAAAACAGTAACAATTTAAAAAGTAGATTTAAATATAAAATAAAGTTGTGGAATATCTTAAAAAGTCATTTTTAGTAGAAAGAGGATAGATACAATTGTTTATTTCATTAGTTTATTTTCACCTCGGGTGTCCTTAAAGCGGTATAAAACCCTGACATAATATTCAATAAAAACATGTTTTTCTACTTTTTATATGCCATACGGTTAGCATATTTGCTTTTGTGCATAAGTATTATTATTCATTTAGAAATTATATATTCCTAAAATACACTCATTTTACTCTGAGAGCTGACTTTGCATTTTATTTACAACTGCTTTATTCATCCTCTAACTTAATCAGAAAGCATAGCTGCAGGGGGCTATTGGAAGCCCCAATTGAGTAAAAGTAATTTTTTTTCTGACTTAAGGATCACTTTAAGGATGTCCTTAAAGTCCAGTGTTCCCCAACCCTGTCCTCAAGGCCCACCAACAGTGCATGTTTTGTAGAAATCCACAGAGGTAGTTAATCAGCTCTGCTGAGACACTAATTACCTCACCTGTGAATGTTTGTGGTTTTCTGCAAAACATGTACTGTTGGTGGGCCTTGAGGACAGGGTTGGGGAACTCTGCTAAAGTGCAGTAAGAGACACAGTGGTGTATATGTTACGGCCAGAACCCGAAGTTTGGCCACTTCTAGTTCTGGCCGGCCACTTCGGGTTCTGGCCGGCCAATTCGCGAAGTGCCCGCTGCGCTGCGGCCAATGTTAGAAACGGATCGTTTACTCTGATATGAATGTATCTTCTGGCCGCAGCGCAGCGGCCAAACGTATTAATTTGTTGCAATTTTTAAGCCGGCGGCAATGTAACGATTCAAGCCGCCGGCTTTTTCATCTGCCTCATCTCTCTCCCTCTCTCTTCTTATGGGCAGCCGGGCGGGGACACGCGTGTCCCTCCGGAGTCGTTCGTCGCGGCAGGGAAGCCTGCCGTTCTTGCAGAGCGGGTGCTGGCAGAAGCAATGTCTGCAGCCTCCCCGCTCTGCTGCCCCTGCTGCGACGAACGACTCCCGGGGGGACTCGCGTGTCCCCCCCCCCCCGCCGGCTGGCCATAAGAAGAGAGAGGGAGAGAGATGAGGCAGATGAAAAAGCCGGCGGCTTGAATCGTTACATTGCCGCCGGCTTAAAAATTGCAACAAATTAATACGTTTGGCCGCTGCGCTGCGGCCAGAAGATACATTCATATCAGAGTAAACGATCCGTTTCTAACATTGGCCGCAGCGCAGCGGGCACTTCGCGAATTGGCCGGCCAGAACCCGAAGTGGCCGGCCAGAACTAGAAGTGGCCAAACTTCGGGTTCTGGCCGTAACATATACACTAAACTGCGGTAAGCAGGATAGACTGTGTAAATGTGTAGCAAGAGCAAATTTATTTATCTTTTTGTAACAGTGGTATGTTAGATAAATTGTATTAGTTGCTGTGACATTTATGTTCGCCGCCTCTGTATTATATACCCATGTTTTTTCAATACTTTGTACAACACCATGGAAGAAGATGGCTCTATATAAATCAACTAGTAGACCCAAGCCCATTTAAAAACGGGCTCTATGTCTTTTTCCGGCGGCGGCCGCCGCCACCAGTGCGCATGCGCGCGCACGCCACGCACGTAACCGCCGCACACGCGCAGTAACAAAAATCCTGGTACACTGGGACAAAACTGTTGGACGCAGCGACACTTAGGCTTTATTATAGAGAATACCAGTAGAAATCATAATAAAAGGAATGTGACAGATCAGAGGGAGTCCAAATACCTTAGTTGGGCTGCCGCTAGGGCAGAAGTGACCCATTCTGACACATGACATCATCATGAGAGGCAGAGGAAAGCAGTGAGATTTGGCAGCACTGAATCATGGACATGTGAGTTCCTACTTAACTACTCGCTGCAACTCAGGGAAGAAGGGAGGCTACGTAGCAGCTGTACTAGGTGTGCGGGAGTTGGGTTATCCCAGGGAGACACCTGACTACCTACACTGGGGGCCATCTGGAGGGAACATCTGAATACCTACACTGGGGGCCATCTGTAGGGAACATCTGACTACTTACAGTGTGGGGGCCATCGTGGGAGGAACATCTACCTACACTAAGGGCCATCTCGGCAGGGGAGGGGCATCTGACTACCTACACTAGGGGCCATCTGGTAGACATGTCTGACTACCTACACTGGGGGCCATCTTGGGGGGAACATCTACCTACACTGGTGGCCATTTCGGGGGGGGGGGGGGGGGGGGCTGCGACATCTGACTACCTACGCTGGGGGCCATCTGGGAGACACATCTGACTACTTACACTTGGGACCATCTCAAAGGAAACACCTGACTAGCTACCCACGGGCCATCTGGGGGCACAAATTACATGCCCTAGAGGAGATGAGTCGGAATCTCCATGTGCTCATACTGTGGTTACCTAGCTGTGACTCCCTTTTGCGATGATTTCTTTATTATGCCAAATCTTTTGAATACGCTAGTGCTACACTTAGAAGCTAAATTCTTCCCTTCTGTTTTTGAGGTCTCATGAACTATGAAGATGCTGGACAGAAAATTTTAAGAACCACTGAAAAAAATGCCGGCAGCTAATATGCTTTGAATCACAAACTGATTTTTATACGGATAAATCACAATTGTAAAGGTACCCATACATCTAGCGATTTTGGTGACCAACTCACAGACAGATCTCTCTCCAATCAGATTTTAAAGAGAGAGAGAGATCTGTTGGCCACCATAAACCGCAAGCTGATTCCCTGAACAATGTTAACATGAAATCTTTTAGCAACCGGCATTAAGGCGTTGCCCCCCCTAATGTACATGTACGTCCCCCGGTGCCCCTGCATTAATACTTTGCCTGTCCGGTATTCGCTGCGGTGTCCGAACACCTCTTCCGTGTTTGCACCACATGTGGCTGCCAGCGTACTGCACGAGTGGCATGTGAGTGTCATCCCACACGCGCCCCATGTGCAATGCACTGGCAACCACGTGGGGTTCAAATCCAGAAGAGGATGCTTTAGAGCATGCTTTTGGCGCCACCGATTTTCATCTGGTTCAGTAACTATCAAATTGGATGGTCGATCAGCTGCCAAATCTACTGATTTATGGCCACCTTTATTCAATTACATTTCATGGAGTTCACCCTTAATTACAGCTGAATGACTGATTTAAGATAAAAGGAAGAGTTATGATCCCACACAAATACCAGAGGCTGCACGCATTTTTCAAAACATGTGACAAAGTAAAAAATGTAACCAACATCATGACAGCTGGTCCAATGGCTTGTGTAAAAAAAGGATCACAATGGTGGCTTTAAATATTCCTCTGACGTCCTTTAAAAATTAAGTGCTGCCATCAGTTTCAGTAAAATAATGTCAATTTTACAATCTACAGTGCCATCATGTGGTCAAGACATAGGACTGCATATAATCCCTTATGTAAACATCAGGAAAAGGGTTGAGAAAATAGTTGGATTTCATATATTGCTTTAAATTTTTTTAATAAGCGTCATAAATGCAACAAAAATAAACCATATTAGGTATAGGATACTAGCAAATGATGGATGAAATGTATTTAAATGTAAGGTCATACAACCTGGATTTGCTCATAGCATAACGTCACATAAATGATATACTGAAATTGTAATGCAATGGAATGTGTGCGTATCCATGCTCGTGCAGGAGGATGCACGTGAACTCATACACATCCAAAATATAGTAGGCGCACAAGAGCAGACCTGATGACCAGACACTAGTTGCCGCCCTCAGAAGAGGTAACAGTTCAATGTGTTTTCTCAAGCACGTCCCAGCGACATTGAATAGGAAATGAGATTTTGAAGGTCAAAGAAAACAGGAATCATCCAACTACAGGGGTTGGACAAAATAATGGAAACACCTTTTTTATTGGTGTAGGTCCACCTTTTGCGGCAATTACACCCTCAATTCTCCAAGGAATTGATTCATACAAATTGTGAATTGTTTCCAAAGGAATTTTAGCCCATTCTTCAGTTAAAAAACCCTCCAGTTCTTTTAGAGACTATGACAGCGGAAATCGACCATAAATGCTCAATAATGTTGAGGTCTGGGGATTGTGGTGGCCAGATGAGATGCTCAACTTCATTAGAATGTTCCTCGTGGAATTCTTTAACAATTCAAGCTATATGGATTGGGGCATTATCTTGAAAGATGGCATTCCCCTCCAGAAACCGTTCTTGAACCATAGGATGAACTTGGTCGCTCAAAATTCCTAAATAGTCTCGGCTGTTAAGTCTTCCATGCAGGGAAATCATTGGCCGGGCAGATTTCCAAGAAATAGCACCCCAGATCATCACAGAACCCCCACCATGTTTTACGGTTGGGAGAAGGCAGTCTGGATGAAATGCTTCTTTCGGCTGTCTCCAAACGTACACTCAGCCGGAGGTCGGAAATAAGGTAAACGATGATTCGTCAGAGAAAAATCACGTTTTTCCCCTGCTAGAGTGACCAATTCTGGTGGTTTCTACACCACTGTAAACGCTTTGAAACATTTGTCTTTGAGAGCAGAGGTTTTCTAACTGCAGTTCTTCTGTGGAATCCAGATTTGTGGAAACTGGGTTCTGTAGGTGTTCATTCAGCTCTGCAGTGATTTTAGGAGCCGTGGTCTTGCGAGCTTTTCTAACAATTCGATTTAGAGTCCAATGGTCTCTCTCAGACAACTTCAACTTTCGGCCACAACTGTTTTGCTGAAGACGTTTTTCCTTCTCTTTCAAAGGCAGTCATTACTTTTGAGAAAGTACCTCTTGAAATGCCAAGCATTCAAGCACAATAAGGGCATAAGAGGCACCCTGGTGTGGTATAAAAGCATCTAAAAACAGTTTAAATGAGAAAATGATTTTGAGGTGGCTTACCTCAATGACGAAAAAACTCTTTGTATTAGCAAAGGTTTTTAATAGTCTTGATGGGATTAATCAAATTGGATCATACTTTTTTAATAATAATTTTAATAATTTAATCATCTTATGCTGTAAGTGTACATATATGTATACTTTTTAAGATTTTGGCATACTGAGGAGTTTTTCTCTACTAACGTAGGCACTGTCATTGGCGTGAGGAAGCGGGCTCAGACCGCGAAACGCGTTGCCTGTGCTACTATTAAAAACCTTTGCTAAAAAAAGCTTTTTTTGTCATTGAGGTAAGCCACCTCAAAATCATTTTCTTATTTAAACTGTTTTAGATGCTTTTATACCACACCAGGGCGCCTCTTATACCCTTATTGTGCAATTTATACCCCCATACCTCACCCGTTTGAGGGGTGGAGACGCGGCCTCGACCACGGTAGACATCTGTCCCCTTTCTTTCACCAAGGAGAGCGACCGTGGCCAGGTCCCCAGTGACCACCCCGAGTGGAGTCGGGTTTATTGTCTCCACCTGATTCCTGTGGTCTGTTGCCCCCTGCAACCCACCTTTGTGAGTAGTATCTTACTTTCTACCACTGCCAATTGTTTTGACATACTACACCATTGGGCTCCCACTTTTGTCTCCTGTGTCTTTTTCCTAGAGGGTGCCCCCACACCCACATCCCACTAAAGCATTCGAGCAGTTTCTGTTACAGTAGCGCCTGCCATAGGAGCACCAACAATTTGGCCTCTTTAAAAGTCAGAGATCTGCCATTTTTTATAAATTATAACCAACTTTGGTTTAAATATCTGTAAAAATAATTTTAATTTAACATATCAAATAACAAAAACAAAATTAACATATGTCAAGTTTTGATTGCTTAAAACATGTTCTGCAACAAGTGGTATATTACGCTACAGTGAACTATGCGCTAGTATCCGGGGGGAAAAAAAAAAGGATATGTCGGTGTACTCGAAGAGATGATCCTATGCAGTGGGAGGGCACCTCTACTCTAGTTCGAAAAAAGGGCCATGCGACCCCTCTTACAAGCCCTACAACAAAGTGGTTAAAGATACAGATGGGGCTTTCCCTTTCATCTAGTGGTGCGTAAGGGGACACAGGTCTTCACTCTTAACACCCCAGCGAGCTACCGGATCTCTTCCGCACACTGTCCATACCAACTGTAGATGTACCAGCAGGAAACCCCGACGCCTTGGAGATGGGTTACCCACAATGGATCTGCAGGCCCCGTTAAGTTGCCTGTAAGTACTTTCCATGGCTCTTGTTGTTCTATTGGGCCGTTGATCAATCCCCAGTAGACTGCCCTTCGTTCTTGTTTGAACAATCTGCTTGTGTTGTCCCTCCTTTGTTTTCTCCCATCTGCCATTACCCTGCACCCCTTCACCACAAAGGTTCAGCGTCCATTGTCCCCCTACTGGAATCTGGTGCGTGACCGACGATCTTTAATCCCTAGCCTTTCTACGTCTGATCCTGACGTCTGCTCACTGGACTGTCCGCTGCTATGTCCTTCTCTGCATGGGGTTCGGCGGTCAGGCTGACAACCCTCCTCCCGTGCGATGATAGATATCGGCACCCTCCTCCCCAGGGCTGGATTTGTACTCTTTACCGCCCAAGAGCACCGTCACCAGCCGCCCCCTTTCAGTATAGGTAGCGGATGACCCCTCTCCCCTTCCCTCCAGTATAGGTAGCCAGATGACTCCCTTAATCCCTCCTTCTCCCATCCCCTTTCAGTATAGGTAGCCAGCTCACCTTCACAACGCAGCAGCCATCAGTGTCACTCATTCTCCACTCGTTTTCAGTGCAGAAGCTTCCTCTTCCTTTCCGTCTCCAATGCTGCCCAAGTCCATAGCTGTCAGCCACAATGCAAACGTGCACAGAGAGCAAGATAGCTGCTGCACAGGCGGCTAGAAGCAGAGTACCTCGGTCAGGCACCTGCCTCATCTCCCTGCATTGCTGCATTTGCAAGCTTACAAATGCTGCACCAGTTTAGCCTGCTGCTTTGGTGCCCTTGATCCTGTGGTGCCCTAGGCCATGGCCTAAATGCAGCCCTGCTCCTCCCGGATCTATTGACTAGCATTCTCACACTCTGGTTATATGGCAATTTTAGTTATTCCTCATGCTCTTATGAATCACTAATGTGTTGTAATGTGCTATGTTCAGGCATACTGCATATTTCCATTGAGGTCACATGCTTACTGGTCAGAGGGTACTATGGCTTGGGGGGTGCATTGTGTGATGACTAGCCTGGGGGGCTGGCAGGGACTGTGTGTCATGTTATGTGCGTCGCCGGGAGGGGGGGGGGTATGGGGGGAAATGCAACTCTGCTCATTATAGTAGAGTCGGGAAGAGATACTGGGACCTTCCTTATTAGCACCTATTTTGAAACAACCCTAAGTGATGTGGCGGCTCCACGGCGCCTTATGTGCATATCGGACATTGTTATGTGCCTTTTTCCTCCTTCACAATAACTCTTGTTCCATTAAGTAATATAAAAACCTCTTACTAGACTCCTGACTAACACTGCCAAGACTTTGATCGCTTGCTGCTGGAAGTCACCTGAACCCCCAACTGTACATGACTGGCTAAGGGAGGTAGATGGGGTGCAAAATATGGAAGACCTGACCACGTCGATGAGGGAGGCAAGAGAATCAGAATCATTTATTTTGCTAAGTACAAATGGGGGTTTGTACTCGGAATTGTTTTTGGCTCATACAGGTTCTGGAAGGATGGAGGGGATAATGTCCGAAAGTCAAGAGCCGAGGCTTCCATACTATGGCGCCACCAGTCGCACTTGGCAATCTTCTGTCATCCCTAAGGAGACATGGGGGACGGGTGGGAGGCAAAGGTTCAGCAGTGAGGACTCAGTTCTTCAGGAAAGAAACCAGAGGTGATGGCTGATGCTGCTGAGGATCCTGATTGCTGGCATCCGGCAGTGCTAGCCAAGGTGTTCCAGTTCAAAAGGCGCAGTAATGTTCATTATTGTGGTGGGTCCCGATTCCTGGGCAACATTCAGCAGGGCTGGTCAAGATAATCTGGCTGTCACAGAAGCATCAGTCTGTAGCAGCCCTTACTTCCGTTTTAGTGGCTGGCATCATGGAGGGGCTCAACCAGAGGTGTCCCTGCTGCAGTACAGCAGCAGCAGCAGCAGCCACATGGACGCAGCCGGCTTCCAGCATGGTCAAAGGTTTCCCGATCAGCGCAGTGTCCTACCTCAGTGGAGCCCTGATCTCCTGGGTAGCAGTGGTGGACTCCACAAGGCCTGTACCTGCACAGACAACGGACCCAGGCAGGTGGACCCAGGCAAGGTGGAAAAAAAACTCCAGGTCTCGGACTCCTCAAGACCTGCACCAGTGTCCCAGGCTACAACAGACCACACTGCACACCTTCAGGGGAACAAACCAGGTGAATTGGTAGGGAAAAGGGAAGAAAAACAAGAAAAGGCCAAAAAATCCTATGGCCATGGCTGCCAATTAAGGTGCCATCTTCCTGAACGGCAGTTTTTACTGTTTCACCGTCCTTCTTAATGACACATGCATTGAAGTATGCAAGAGCTCAAATCTATGAACTACTGTCCCCTTTTATCTCTTTCCTGCTCTCAGAAGCCATTTACAAACAGAAAAGTGTTTAATGGCTAATTCCTTTTAAGTGAGGGTTACGGTATAGTCCGACCCAGTCCCAACACCTGGACAGGAACTGTCACTTTCATACCTGATGTTTAACTCTTTCAGGCAGAGAAAGAAAAAAAGGAACACAGCATAGTAATTTCTGTGCTTGGCACTGTTTATACATGTGTATCTCATTATGTCACCTCAGTTGTGCTAAGGCCCGGTTCACACTGGCACTAAAAAATGGTCCGTTAGCAGATCATAACAGATCCTTCCACCACAGTGAGGTCATCCTGTTGGACCCTAACCTCTAATTGAAATGACCAGCAAGCATATGTATAACCTGAGAGCAGCTAGCCATAAAGTGTAATAATAATGTAATAATGTAAGTTTACTTTATGGCTAGCTGCTCTCAGGTTATACATATGCTTGCACATTATTTCAATTAGAGGTTACTAAAGCGGCACGTGAAGTGGCGGAAAAGTGGGCGTGGTGATTACATGTGGGTGGAGCAAAATGCTAACGCACAGGAGTGACAGCACGGTCGTCTTGCACTAACAGCACACACAATAAATCTCCATGGACCTCAGCAAGGAAAAGATTGAAAAAGGGACAAACCGTAACCGTTTTTTTCTCCCCTACCAGCCTACCTATCCGCTTCACTACTAACACCTAACATCCCTCCTTTGCCTAACAATAGCTTTTATAAAGGCTTTTTAATTGGTAATTTTTAAAACCCAAATGTGATAGCTTCCTCACACATCCAGCCCCATGCAGCAATAATCTCCAAATGGTGCTGGACGGAAGAGCCTCTGTCTTGCCTTTACCACTCCTTCCCGTGGCCTGCCCCCTCTAGTCCTGCCGACAGGCTGCTAGGAAAATGGTGGCCAAACAGATACTGCTGCACTTTCATTTGCCCTGCTCGTGAATATGCACTGCTTAGCAGCGCAACTTAAATTGAGTAGTAGCTCCACGTGCGCACGCTATTCCTGTTCCAAAGTTACCAGGCGATTAAGTTGAAGATGGAAAGTAGCCCTCTGATTGGTCCCAAGTTCTGCTCGTCACAGCAGCTCCTACTACATGTTCCCTGTGTGTAAACCCGCCCCAATCACCAGCAGGGCCAATAGGAGGGCGGTAATAGCATACTAGCGCTTCTGGGTTGGGCAATGAGCCTGTCACACAGGATCATTGCCTAATCCAGAAGCGCCAGTATGCTAATCATACTGGATGATCAGAGCCAGTGGAGCAATTGCAACCACTTTGCAGAACTGTGTCACATTTAAAGAAAAAAAAAAAAGGGGGAAACAGTACTTTATGTACTTTGTCACCGCCCACTTCCCCTCTGGCACATGCTGACCTCACCTCGAGTCTAAGCTCACCCCCCATGGCTGTGAGAGAATCAAACGTCATACATCACCTGTCAACTATGAACTCCAGGAAAGCCTCTGGCCCGGACGGAGTGTCCCCTGCCTGCCTGAAGTCCTGTTCTAACTGCAACACACACAATTGCTCACTACCAGTTCAGGAATTTTCCTACCTCTATCTGGCCAGCAGGCGCCAGTCAGCCAATCAGGTGCACGGTCACACACCCTTTGCCTGCCATACCGATCTTGCAGGATTACGGACTTCCTATCCCACAGGTCACAATCTGTCAAGCTGGGTGACATTTCCTCCCAACCGCGGACCACGAACATGGGGGCTCCACAAGGCTGCGTCCTGTCTCCAATGCTGTTCTCCCTCTACACCAACAACTGCAGATCCACAGCGGACTCTGTCAAGGTTATCACATTTGCAGATGACACCACTATCGTTGGCCTTATCACCAGGGAAGATGAGAGTGCCTATCGTCAGCAGGTAGACAGTATCTGCCACTGGTGCAGGGAGAAAAGGTTGGTCCTTAACGCAGCAAAAACTGTGGAGATGATTATTGACTTCAGGAAGTATGCCCCTTCTCCACCACCAATACACATTGACGGAACTGAAGTGGTGATAGTTCCCTGCGTCCGCCTCCTGGGCACCACCATCTCAAACGACCTGAGATGGAAGGCTAACACCAGCTCCACCGTGGCAAAGGCCCAGAAAAGACTTCTTCCTCTGTCAGCTGAAAAAGTTTGGCATGCCCCATCTGGTCCTCACAAGATACTACTCTGCCACCACAGAATCTATCCTCTGCTCTTCAATCCTGGTCTGGCACGCTGGTTCCTCCGTCAGTGACAGACAAAAACTCCAGAGGGTCATTAGATCAGCAGAGAGAATCATTGGGAAACCCCTCCCTCCACTTGATCTACTCTACAACTCGAGACTACACACTAGGGCGCTGAAGATAGCCATGGACCCCTCACATCCTGGCCACTGCTACATCAGTCGCCTGCATTCAGGGCGAAGATTCCGGGTCATCCCCACCAGGACCACAAGGCACAGGAACTCTTTTTTTCCCTTCAGCAGTCAATCTCCTGAACTCCACCCACGTCACACCTCCACCCCATCCTTCTTAGGCCCACAGACGCACTTGGAACTTATGGGCCGAGCCCTCATAGCCTGCCTCCACTATCTGTTGTATCTTGTTAAATGCTTTATCATGTATGTCTCTTGTTTAGTGCACTATTATTCATGTCCTTGTAGATGTTGAGCTCTGTATGTGCCAAACCCAATTCCAGGCATGATCCTGTCATGCTTGGCGAAATAAATATTTCTGATTCTGATTTATGGCAGACTTACCTGTCAGTAAGCCAGTATCCATTCATTAAAGGAGAACTGTAGTGAGGTATATGGAGGCTGCCATATTAGTTTCGTTTTAAGCAATACCAGTTACCTGGCAGCCCTGGTGGGCCATCTGCCTGCAGTAGTGTGTGAATCACACCAGAAACAAGCATGCAGCTAATCTTGTCAGATCTGACAAAAATGTCAGAAACACCTGATTTGCTGCATGCTTGTTCAGTTTCCAAAGCTAAAAGTATTAGAGACAGAGAATCAGCAGGATAGACAGGCAACTGGTATTGCTTACAAGGAAATAAATATGGCAGCCTCCACCTACCTCTCACTACAGTTGTCCTTTAAGGGGTTCTTGGGCAAGACTTCCCAACACTGCTACGGCCTACTGAGTGCGCCCTATTATCTGCCTCTCAAGCTCTGAGTCTGACAGAAGAGAAGCGCTTACAAATGTTGGAATTGTTACCTGCAGACAGACCGAGCACAGAACCACCCTTTATCCATGTTGGCCTTGATGTCTTTGGACCATGGACAATAATAACAAGAAACACTGGAGGTGGTCAAGCTAGCAGTAAACAATGGGCAGTAATGTTTACATGCTTGTGCATACGTGCTTTGCACTTCAAAGTGTTAGAATCCATGGATACAACGAGCTTCATCAATGCTCTTAGAAGGTTCTTCTAAACAGCTTCACTGGGCCTCCTATAGAGATCAGACTGTGGGACTAATTTTGTTGGAGCATGCAAGGATCTTCAAATTGATACGCTGCAGGTTGAGAAGCACTTGAAAAACCAAGGGTGTGAATGGCACTTTAACCCACCACATTCTTCAAATATGGCTAGCACACGACTGACCCATGAACTGTGGACTACATTCCTTGCTGAAGTGGTTCATCAACTCAGGACCTCTAGTTTCCATAGCTTATGGTCCAGAGACACCAGTCATCTTAAACCCAGCCACCCTGCTTACTCAGAAAACAGGACTGGTTCCCACTCCACCAGGAGATTTCACTAATCATGTTCTTTATAAATGTCATTGGAGACATGTGCAGCGCTTAGACTGTTTCTGGGAAAGGTAGAGAAGGGAATATCTTAGTCTTCAGGGGCACTGGAAATAGCAAGCACAGAAGCCTAACTTGGAAAATGTAAAGCACAGAAGGCTAACTAAGAAAGTGATCTTGTCCTGCTTAAAGTGGTTCCGAGATGAACTTTTACTCATTGCATAATTGTGTTCCTTTCCTATTGTTTATAGGGCATTCCTCAAGCCAAATACTTTTTTGTTTTGTTTTAATACTCTAATTCCCTATAAACTAAACAAGCTACGCCCACAGGTTTTCAGAGAGCCAAGGCACTTTCAGACAGTAGCAAGGGCTCATGGGAGCTCAGTCTGGGCAGGAGGAGGGGGAGGTATTACTAGCCAGAGATTTCAGAGGCAGAGGGGAGGAGGGGGGATTAGGTTTTTTTCTCAAGATGCAGATAAGCCTGCCTCTGAGTAATGTTTACAAACAACATGGCTGCTGTCATTGTATCACAGGAAGAAATAATCATATTCTATTAAAGCGGTTTACAGCTAGATTTGCTGTGTAAACTATCTAAACTTTAGATAAGATATATAGACAAGTTACTTGTTATAGGTAGTTTTTCATCTCGGATCCGCTTTAAGGATCAGCAAGCTCATTGCATCAATTGGCTTTTAGGTCTCGTCCCTAAAGCCATTGGAAGTGAAGATGGAAAAGTCCGTAAGGTGGGAGTTAGGACTGTAAGGGATGGAGCTAGGAAAACTTTCTTTAGACCAGTTATAGAGACTGTTTTACTACCTCTAGAGAAGATCTCCGATACTATGCCAGTGACTGGAGCCATCTAAACTAAAGCCATAAAACCCAGTGACTGGAGTCATCTAAACTAAAGCCATAAAAGATGTGCCTTCAGAAACAACTATAAAGAAGATCAAGCATTATGTTATTGCTTATACTGTATTTTCTTTTCTTTTGCAGGTTCCTGGAACAAGTATTGTTTATGGACTAGTCTTGTTGTTTATGTTAAAAGTTGTATATAGATAGTGGTAGCTGCAGATACCAAACGAGGAGTGCGCCATCACAACAGCCTCTTTATTAGTCTGTGTGTTTGTATGCCCCTTCTCCACCTGTACATTTTAGCTACATAGTATGTCCCACTAGCCACTCCCGGTGTTCAGACACCTATTTTAGATGTGTGATTGTTCCAGCCTCAGTTAGCGGTAGGGCTGCAGAATTAATTTTTTTTTTACCTTAAGAATAACTTCAAAGATCTCTTGTATTCTATGCATTCCAAACTGGATCGTTGGAACCTACAAGCAGTTTTCTTTGTGAGTAAGCTATCTGCCACTGTACTACTCAGGCAGGAGATACTCCATCTACACAGATTGGATCTAAGGACAGGTACCTCATGCACAACCAACACTTGTAACTATATATATTACACGGTATTTATTATATGTTGCATCAATTGAATTGCTTTGGGGATGATCATATATTACTATTAAAAGTTTGTACCGAATATTACCTCAATGTAGTGTAAGCTCAACAGAGACCTAATCAGCTTCACTAGTTTCTGAATTATGCTATGCATTATATTCAACAAAACCTTGGCGCACCTAGTAAAGTTTTTGGTTTTCAAAATACATTTAAAAATACTTTTTGCCCTGAGTCATACTTTATATCCATGGCTGAAACGATTCCTCCACTGATGTCTCATTTTCACTGGTGAACACTCACCTTTCTGCCAGGCAATGAGGAGAACCATTGGAGGACTAAACCATTAATGCCACAACACTCTTGCAGCCTTGTTAAGCAAGATTCAACCGTCTACTGTAACAAAAGCTGCTGAGATATCAAGCTGTATTAGGATGGAACATTTGCCTCTGGCCATGAGGAAATCACAGCAGATCTGGACGGGGGCTGTTTGGCAGCTGTGGCGCTTCTTAAAGCATAAAATGCCCTTTTAAACCACCAACAAACAGTACTTTTTCATCTAAGTTTTGAATTTCAGAGAGCTGAAAACTTATTTTAAACAGAAGATTAAAAAAAAGGATCTCTCAGGAAAAATTTAGAAAAGTGAATTGGATCAGGTCCCTTGAGAGCCTGTCTTGGAGATACAGCCTTTTCAATCACTTTCTACAGAAAGGGGAAGTTGGAGATAAGTCTATAGCTGCTCAAAATATCGAGATCAAAGGATGGTTTCTTGAGTAGTAGCCTGATTGCTTCTTCCAGACAGGTAGGAAACTTTCCTGTTACAAGGAACAGGTTTCTATTTTGTGTAATACTGACCTAAACAGATCAGAGAATGTAAACATGAACTGAGTTTGGCCAGGGTCCAGGTAGTTTGGTGAAGGTTTAGAAGGATTGTGATAACGCCCGCAAACCCTATCTTACTAGGCCACAGTTGCCATTCACGTCTAATCCACTGGAGGCTTCTAAAGGTGATTGCACTGTAAGCAAGATAAACGTTAAAGGTTGATGTGCCCATACATTATACAATCTTGATTGTATATACAATCTGTAAAAATTATCAATTTCTTTGTGCTGAATAATACTGCTGGCCTGTCGGTAGATGGAATACGACAACAGATGATAGACAAAGGACCCAGGACTGAGTGGGTCGCTGGACTTTACTCACTCTGCAGCTGGGAGTGGCTATGACAAGCAAAGTCCAGCCCTGCTGCAATTGGAGCTGGAGGCAGTCCTCCATGCAGGAGTGAAATCTGGCAGAATATCCGGTACACAAATTTCTCAATACCCATAAGTTTTATGAATAAACGGATTGTATATTCACACTCAGTAAGGTGTCTTGAATCCACACATATGAAACATGAGTAAAACTGTAAAGTACTATTACTATTTCTCTGAGTTCATCTGGCATACCAGCAGAACAGCTGTGTGGGGAAATACAGATATGGATCAGAGAGGATCTCCTTTGAAACTCCTGGCCAGAGTTTATGACATGGACAAGTGTGAAGGAGATTCTGAAGACCGTCTTCTTGGGATAAGGCCCTTTTATTAGGTTTGCTCAAAACTATTGTATAGCCAGTCAGCGGGGGTGACTGAAAGCCCAGGAAACCCTTTTCAATAAGAGCCAGTTAACCTGTGCTCCGCTTTGCCAGGCTGTGGCTGATGTGACACTGTATATGAAGTATAATGTATTTGATATGAAAGATGATGAATGCATCACAAGGATATTAGAGTTATTTTCTTCTGTAATTACCTTGAAGTCAGATAATGGCATTAAAGTTGTTTTCATATCCATTAATATCCATTATGAGCTCTACATGGGTTTTCATTGCTATAGATTTAATGTCAGACTTCTCAGATATGTCCTTTGAGGTTTGTGATGTTGGGTTTCTGGGAAGATGGGTTGCAGAGACTATATGCTGTGCAAAATAATTGGCGGCTTTGGATTTTTCTGTGATTAAAAAAGGAATTTTCTTTCCTTTTTTTTGGGGGGGGGGGGGGGGAGGGAGGTTGATTAGGGAAGGTTTTCCCATTGAGGTCTGAGGTTTGCACCATTGTCTTTCCAGTCTGTGTCCCTCTTTCTTTAGTTCCTTTAGAAAACCATGGTGCATGATGTAATGGTGTGGGACATTTGTTGCATAAGGGAGTAATAGTCAACAGCGGATGATACATAGCAGTTTATATTTATGGACCATGGAGTCGAGGTTTTAGCTGTATTCATCCAGGTTAAGGTTATTCTAAAGCTACAGAGGTGAAAGACTTTTCAAGGAACATTATTTTGTGAGATCTTTTACCTGGCATTGTAAGGAAGAAGTGGATAAATTGTCTGACCAAACTACAGAGTTAATTTCCATATTGGATATTGACAATCCATATCAATATGGTAGATGAGCAATAGGTTTATGCTTTTCTCTTCTAAAAGTCAGGCAACCAGACAGAAGAGGTGTACATGGTCCACAACAATCTTTACTTCAGTGGTGTCAAAGTAACATGCGTATAATCTAAAAGAAAATGTGATCCATAAGACAAGACTGCTTTATTCTATTGCTCCATTTCCACTAGCCTTCACTCCCCATGCACTTTAGTGAGCCTTGGCCAACCTTGACTATATCACCAGTTGTTAAATAGCTAGTGACCAATGCATACTGAAGCTCCTCACATCACAATCCATTTTGGAGAGGCTTTGATGCTGTTTAGGCAATTCGCCAAAGTGAAATAGTTCTGTATGCTCACTCATTTTTCTTGTTTCCAACAAACTATATCTTATGACCTGCATGTTGGTTGGTGTGCGTATGCACATCAAATTTTGATTGGTCAATTTTACTACTTCCACATAGTAAGGGGACTAAATGATTTTGAATATTATGAACACATTGTGTAGGTTAGCTCTCATAATACTTCTTGAGTGCGTACATCCATGGCCATCTGCCCTACAACGATACTTTGAAGTGAAAACAATCCATACACCTATAGAGTAAGCACTTATTGTAAAGCATGTTAGGGTTCAGGCTCTTAACTGATTGAACATTCTTAAAATAAACCCCTAAACAGCAAGCCCACTGGAGTGCGTATCTTTTGCATTCAAAGGTTACGGGGACAGAGACACCATGGGCATGGAGGCAGAAGGATGCTGGTGGAAAAAAGGGGGAGGATGCAAGCCAGAGAGGACAGAACGCTGCTTGCACTCTGCAGTAAATCGGGGCGTGGGAGGGACCACTATTAACTTAAAGATATCTTAGAACTGATTGCATAAAATATATTAAATGAACCTCCCCAAAGGGTGAAGAGCATTACCTACCTTCTCCAGTTTGTTTGTTGCAAGAAAGTTACTTTCAGTATATCGGTCAATATATTTGAGGGCTAAAAACAGGTAGTTCTTTAGTATGAAATTAGTGTTTCCTGACCATCAGATAGGATACTAATCCTATGCCAACTAGGAGATGGGACGACCTTAGTATTGCTATCTTATGTAAAAGGAAGCTTACTACTGGCCTATGATGTCTTGTACTATCATAAATCTGCACTTTTGCCAAGGCCTGCGATCCTCTCATTGGAAGCTTTATACAGCTTGAGGTGCCCGTACTACTTTTCAGGCATAGACTGTGCATTGTTATCTAGGTTGTTTTTATACATCTCAATTGTTATGTTGGTTTCAAACCACAACACTGAGTTGAAGACAAAACTCGCAGATTGATGCATATTATACAACATGTCCGTCAACAGTCTATACCAGCAATGCTTTTAAAGCAAACCTGTAGTGGCAAGGGAAGAAAAAGTTAGAAACGTACCTAGGTGGAGCCTCTGGACTGTCCAGAAGCTTCCCGTGTCTTCCTCAACACCACTGCCGCTGGCTGGGGTTCTCAGACAGTTCTTAGGCGTGGTCCCCTTTGTTATCAAGCATGGCTGTACTGCACCTGATCAAGTACAACCATGCCTGCAACAGCCACGCCTGCAAAGAAACATGGAGCCACTTGTATGCGAGCGACTGTGCAGGAGTACTTGTGAGAGCGCAGTCTACCTACGCTCATACACAGCGGGAAGCATGGCCACAATAACATCTGAGACAAGCTCTTGTTCAGAGGGTCCAAGCGCAAAGGCATTCAAGTTGAAAGTATCCAACATACCTACTGAGGAAATTTTAAGTGAACCTGGACCTCCATAAGCACCCTTGAGGCCGCTCAGTCCCTCGCTGTCTCCCCAGGAGGCTTCTGTCACCCCTATTACAGCCGAAAAGACTGTCCGAGTGGCGCTTCGTCGCACATGTGCAGACCGGCATGCTCTCCCATCATGCTCCTGTTCCTGGGAGAGTTCTGAGCCTGCGCAAGTGCAGAACACTCCCAACCGCTGAAGCGTGACGGGGAAGCACGCCTGGCCGGCATGTGCGATTCAGCCAAACTTACGGACCGTATTGCGGGTGACAGGATCCACAGGGGGCGACAGCGAGGGACTGGGCGGCCTCAAGAAGGCTTAAGGAAGCTCCAGGTAAGTACATTACCTAAGATGCCTTTCATCTCAGGTACATTTTAAGTTTGGTTGGGAGCAAAGTAGTCTCTCCTACCCAGGGATGCATGTTATCATTAATTATTAAATTATCTACCAAGCCCATTTCCACATACTACCAGTTTAGATTCCATTTCAACACAGCCATTCGCTTTTATATACAGCCCTAAAACCCCCTGAATCTCTCTGGCAGGCTGTCTAAAATTAGATGGTAGCTTGGGTATTCCTAACCTTGCTGACTACTCTTCAGAGGCTAGGCTTTGGGAATCGGTAGCATTGCACAACTTATGGATCACTCCTCAAGGTTTTGCCATTTGCAGATATGGCAGAATGTGAAACACCTAAGTGCTCTGATGACTCCGCATCACCTCCTGGCTTCTTGGCCACCCAAAATTTGTGTGATTTTGTGCAGTCCCCTGGACTGCAAATCTTCAACCAAATAACATAAGGTGTTTTTTCCCCCCAAGAGAAATTAATGCCAGCCCCTTCTAAGCTGAATCCTAACTCCTTGCTGGATAATTTTAAAGGTGGTAGTACTGTAGTAGAGTATTTGTACCGTGTTAGCCATCAGAAAGAAAAAAAAAACAGCAGCCTAATACATGCCTCCCACCTTTTCCCTATATGTTTACACGTTTGTACAAACACGTTTATAGATGCATACCATTTGAGCCACATCTCTGGACATCCTATATCCAAATTGTGCACCCCTTGACCACAATAACTTTGTGGTTACTTTGAATATGACAATTTGCAATAATTCTACTGTATGGAAAAAATGTGCAGTTTAGTCTGTCACGTGTTAATCTCTATTGATCCGCGTTGCATTATTGGAGTGGTTAAATGTTTCATTTCTTATCTGAAACTGACATACCGAGCCTTTAATAGGGAGGCAAGTCCACCACTACCTCCCGTTTTTAATATTTTTTTAATTCGGTTCTAAGGCCTCTGTTTTGACAATTTTTAGACCATGTTAACAGGTAAACAGAAGACACATTAACTGTTCATTTATTTAGAAAACAGAAAAGAAGCTGCTTGCTGAAAATAATCTATGCAGTATTTCAGCCCCATATGGAGGGTAATGGATTACACTTTTCTTCTAAGCTATTTGTTGCCTTTTGATAGCTGAGCAACAGGTCTCTGATTGCAGGAAAGCAGAGTGGGAGCAGAACGCTGCTCTGCTACTTCACTATTTATGCCTGGTACACTGATACATATAATAATCGGTGCCGGGAGACTTGTGTGCAGGATACTGCCGGTATATGGCTGATCCTGCTGCTGCACAAGTCCCGGCCGCTCTAAATACTATTCCCCCTCCAGGCCGCCATGGATAGTGGGGAATTAAATAATTCGGTTTCCAGCTATTGTTGGAAGCCGAAATATTGTGTTTTATAAGTAACTTCAGCTCCATCTTCTGACGGCGCCGGAGTTACTCTGTGTGCGCTGCTATAGCTGTAATTCCTAGTACTGCCTATGGTGGCGGCGGCTGCGCCCAAATCTCCTGCGCTGTAATTAAAGCGCTCGTGGTACACACCATGCAAATTTCCATCAGACAGATGGGTCAAATTGATTATTTCCAACAGGTCCGATCTGATTTCCGATCGACTTTGTATAGACGCGATAGGAAAATCGATTCAACCAATCTGATGGGAAATTGTATGGTGTGTAAAAGGCATTAGGGACTTACTGCTCTAACAGAAAATACAATCATTTTTCAGCTAAGAGAAAACATACAAACATATACATGAGTCACCAAAACAGGCTTTTCCTCTTGCAAACCAGTGATCCAGCCCTGATGAATACCACCTTGAAAGCACTATAGATAAAGAGCTGGGAAAAGGATCTTTCTATGACTTGATGCAGAAAACTTCAAAACAAAGTGTGGCCTCTTATTGAGCTGCTTTGTTAACACAAATGTGGCTGAAACAAAGTTTAATGAGGTGGTACATACATGATAGACTTCACAAATTTGCAGGAGAAAAGCATCCAGGTGCTTATGAGGAGGTTGTCCAGAACTATCCTATTTCCATACCTAGTGGACATGAAGAGATTCTGGGGACAAGTTGATCAAATATTCCAGACTGTAACTGAGTGGGGATTTCTCAATCAACCTGCAGAGACATTAGTTAGTATATTACATCAAGGTTTTTCATGATCACACAGAAGGTTCTTGTAATGCATTTTTCACTGCTGCAAAAGAGACAATAGCCTCCTCTTGACACTTAAGATAGTCTGAGCCTAAACAAGGTCTTGACGATACTAGGACATTGCCTATTATATGAGAAAACATGAAAAATATAATAAAAAGAGAGGTAATTGCTTACCTCTCCAAAAGATATAGACACCAGTTAAACGGGAAAAAAAGTTTTTATTCAAAAAGCAATCAGACAACGCATTTCGCGGGTCATGGCGCAGTGACTTTTTCCTCTCAGTTTTGGTGGAGAATTTTGTATTGACCTGAGGAAGCAGGCCATGACCCGTGAAGACGCGTTGTCAGATTGCTTTTTGATTAAAAACCTTTTTTCCAGTTGAACTGGTGTCTATCTTCTGGAGAGGTAAGCAATTACCGCTCTCTTTATTATATACTGTATTTTCTGGGCTGTAAGACTTTTTCTCCACCAAAACTGAGAGGAAAAAGTCACTGCGTCTTGTAGTCCAAATGCAGGGAGTTCCTGACTTGTGAACGCCTGCCATTACGAACCTCCAACCCGCCGCAATGTTTGGGGACTCCCTGTACTGTGCCCATGCAGAGGAGGACACAGGGGGACACAAAGGGGCATAGAGGAGGACATAAGGAGTACAGAGGTGGACACATGGGGACACGAGGAAACAAGGGGGACAGAGGAAGACAGGGAGACAAGAGGTACAAAGGGGGCATAATCCACAAGATGCCCCTTCACCATGAATGCACCAGGTTTTGTATATATTTTTTCCCTTGGTTTTTGTCCTCTAAACCTAGGTGCGTCTTATGGTCAGGAGCGTCTTTCAAGTG
Organism: Hyperolius riggenbachi; assembly: GCF_040937935.1. Lineage (NCBI taxonomy): Eukaryota > Metazoa > Chordata > Amphibia > Anura > Hyperoliidae > Hyperolius > Hyperolius riggenbachi. Next base: position 102,858,414 of record NC_090657.1, read on the forward strand.
AGATAGTTCCAGTGGACTGGCGTACAGCCACTTCCCCCATATTTAACCCATTCAGGTTCCGTCGTTTTCACGTGAGAAATGTTCACCTCCCATTCATTAGCCTATAACTTTATCACTACTTATCACAATGCACTGATCTATATCCAATTAGGCTTTCTTTGGGGGGTACATTTTGCTAAGAGCCACTTTACTGTAAATGCATTTTAACAGGAAGAATAAGAAAAAATTCATTATTTCTCAGTTTTCAGCCATTATAGTTTTAAAATAATACATGCCTCCATAATTAAAACTCGCGTATTGTATTTGTCCATATGTCCCGGTTATTAGACCGTTAAAATTATGTCCCTATCACAATGTATGGCGACAATATTTTATTTGGAAATAAAGGTGCATTTTTTCCATTTTGCATCTATCACTATTTACAAGTTTAAAATAAAAAAAAATATAGAAATATTTCATCTTTACATTGATATTTAAAAAGTTTAGACCCTTAGGTAAATATTTACATCATTTTTTTTTTTTAATGTAATGGGGTTTTTTTTTTTTATACTAAACATTTTATTTGGGTACTTTTGGGAGGGTGGGAGGTAAACAATAGATTTATAATGTAAATGTGTGTTAATTCTGTTTTTTTTTTTCTGGTGTAGTATTACTTTTTGTCCACAGATGGCGGCCATGAGTTTGTTTACATGACGTCACTCTAAGCGTACCACGCGCTTAGAGTGACGCATCAGGAAGAAGACGGCCAGAAAAAGCTCAGCTTCCGAGAGAAGCTGTCGCTTTTTCAGCGGGGGAGAGGAATCAATGATCGGGCTCCGTAGCCCGATACATTGATTCCTTGGCTACCGAATCCGCGGCCGGGAGTGTGCGTGCACGATCGGCCGCGGGGGCGCGCGGTAGCGTGCATGGTTTCTGGACGTAGTAACTACGTCCAGGAACCAAAATAGGTTAAGGACAAAACCCAGATCCGAGAAGTTAGAAATCTGTAAGCTTAACATCAGTGGTGTGCTAACGAATTGAGGGTTTCCTAAGACATGCTATAAAAGACCTCATAGCAAAGAATAATCTAATTGGTCCGTCTCAACATATAGGTTTACAAAAAATAGGTCTTTGACTAATATGCTCAGAGTATATGTGGTGGTGAAAACAAATATAAATATTGGGAATGCTGTAAATGTGATATACTTGAAATTTGCAAAGGTCCACAACAGTCTGGTTGCAAGGTCTGGGGAAGAATCTGTGTGCATGGATAAGAAAGTGGATAATGGACAGAAAGCAAGAGTGGTCAGTGGATCATACTCAAAATGAGTGACTTATCAGTGAGGTAGCGCAGGGGTCAGTATTGGGTCCACTACTTTTCAGTTCATTAAATACCTTGTAGATGAAGTAGAAAGTAATGTCACCATTTGCAAATGATATTAAGTTGTGCAGAATTAACACACAGGAAGATAGTAACATATTGCAGAGGTAGCTTGAGAGGATGGCTATATGGGTAAGTAAATAGCAGTTGAAATTCAATTTAGAAAAATGTAATATAAAGTAATGCATCTTGGTCATACCAAATACAAAAAAAACGAAACCATACAAAATAAACGAAATACATATGGGGCATAAAACTTGGGAGGGGGAATTAGGCGTACTGGTTGACAAGTTAAATAATCGTATTCAATGCCAAGCAGCTGCAACTAGAGCAAATACATTTTTTGGAAAGCATTAAAGAGGAAATTTAACCCAGGATTGAACTTCCAATCAGTAGCTAATACCCCATTTCCCATGAGAAAACTTTACCTTTTCTCAAAAAGACCATTAGGGACATCTGTCTGGCTGGTATTGTAGTGAAACCCCTCCCACATGACCATGATCCTGACAGTCTGCCGTCTGTGAACCTTGTTGCATTGTGGGAAAGAACAGCTTTTTTTTCAACTACCAAGCAAACAATATCTCTCTCTGTGCATAGAACTCTCAGTAGCGAACATTCTATACAGATCACCCGGCAGAACTAAAGATGTCACCACCAGTGATACATTTTAGAATGTAAATCAGAGGGAGGAAAGATTTTACATTGGCAAACACTGATTAAATAATTTATAAATGCTTATTTTACAAAATAAGCAATTTTATTATGCTATTTTCACTACAGTTCCTTCTTAAAGGGAAACACAAACTTGGGATGGTTGCATAATATTGGCCTTGTTTTGCTCTCTTGCGAGGCTGCAACTGGAATATAAAATGCAGTTCTGGGCACCGCACTAAAGGATGGACATTGCAGATTTGGAGCAACAAAACTGATCAGAGGGATGGCAAGTTTTACTCACCAGGAAAGGTTAGATAAACTGGGCTGATTTAGTCTAGTGAAAAGACCTTCCAGAGAGCTAAATAACATGTATAAATAATTCAGAAGGCAATATAAACGTTTGGCAGATGAGTTTTTTGTCCCTAGGTTTGTGCAAAATGACAAGTGGGCATGATTTGTGCATGGAGAAAAAGTTTGTGCCATGTATTCAGGAAGGGGGTTCTTTACAGTAGGAGTGGTTAAAACGTGGAATATATTACCACAGGAAGTACTTATGGCATATTCTATATCTGCGTTTAAAAGGGGGACCTTAGATGCTTTCTTTGCATTGAAGGACATCCATGGCTATAATTAGCAGGCAATACCTGGGCAGCATTGATCCAGGAATTTTATCCGATTGCCATCTGAATTCGGGTAGGATTTTTTTACCCTTTTAGTGCTAATTGGTCTAAGCTTTGTAGGAGTTCTTCCCCTTCCTCTAGATCAACCGGGATATGTAAGGGTGCAGGCTAGTGTTATGTTAGTACTGTTACGATACTTGCGGTTGAACTCTATGGACGACTATCTTTTTTAAACCAAACTATGTAGCAGGGAGCCCGATGCAGGCAGCACATGGCAATTTTACCATTATGAACACAGGGTAAGCAATCCCCATTAACACGCATAGCGCTAATGGGTAGCATACCTATAATTAAGCCGCCGGAACAATGGCAATACAGCGCAGGAGACTTTGGCGCAGCCGGCACCACCATGACGAACACTGGCAATCCAGTGCAGGAGACTTGGGCGCTGCCGGCACCACCATAGACCGTAATAGGAATTACGGCTATAGCAGTGCACAGTGAGTAACTTTGGCACCGTCAGAAGACAGAGCTGAAGTTACTTTTAAAACACTGTAATTCGGCCGCCAGCAACAGCTGGAAGCCGAATTAAATCATTCCCCCACTATCCACGTCAACCTAGAGGGGCAATAGTAATTAACGTTGCCGGAAACTTGTGCAGCAGGATAAGCCATACCGGTTGTATCCTGCGCCCAAGTCCTCCCGTACGTGCAGGCTAAAGCCGAAAAACCAAGCTCACCCTGCTCCTGCAAAAGTAATGGCGGCGTTACCATTGCCCCTGCAGGTCGCCGTGAATAGTGGGGAAAGACAATTCGGCTATTGCTGGTGGTCTTATTACACGGGTTTTATAGCAATTTGTGCTCAGTCCTTTGACAGTGCCCAAATTACTGTCTGAGCGCCACTTAACCACTTAAGGACCACAGTCTTTTCGCCCCTTAAGGACCAGAGCCTTTTTCTCCATTCAGACCACTGCAGCTTTCACGGTTTATTGCTCGGTCATACAACCTACCACCTAAAGGAATTTTACCTCCTTTTCTTGTCACTAATACAGCTTTCTTTTGCTGCTATTTGATTGCTGCTGCGAGTTTTAGTTTTTATTATATTCATCAAAAAAAGACATGAATTTTGGCAAAAAAAATGACTTTTTTAACTTGCTGTGCTGACATTTTTCAAATAAAGTAAAATTTCCTATACATTTGGGCGCGAAAGTTATTCTGCTACATGTCTTTGATAAAAAAACAAAACCATTCAGTGTATATTTATTGGATTGGGTAAAAGTTATAGCGTTTACAAACTATGGTGCCAAAAGTGAATTTTCCCATTTTCAAGCATCTCTGACTTTTCTGCGCACCTGTCAGGTTTCATGAGGGGCTAAAATTCCAGGATAGTACAAATACCCCCCAAATGACCCCATTTTAGAAAGAAGACATCCCAAAGTATTCAGTGAGAGGCATGGTGAGTTCATAGAAGATTTTATTTTTTGTCACAAGTTAGCGGAAAATGACACTTTCTGACAAAAAAAAGAAAAAAAAAAGTTTCCATTTCTTCTAACTTGCGACCAAAAAAAAATGAAATCTGCCACGGACTCACTATGCTCCTCTCTGAATACCTTGAAGTGTCTACTTTCCAAAATGGGGTCATTTGTGGGGTGTGTTCACTGTCCTGGCATTTTGGGGGGTGCCTAATTGTAAGCACCCCTGTAAAGCCTAAAGATGCTCATTGGACTTTTGGCCCCTTAGCGCAGTTAGGCTGCAAAAAAGTGCCACACGTGGTATTGCCGTACTCAGGAGAAGTAGTATAATGTGTTTTGGGGTGTATTTTTACACATACCCATGCTGGGTGGGAGAAATATCTCCGTAAATGACAATTGTTTTATTTTTTTTTACACACAATTGTCTATTTATAGAGATATTTCTCCCACTCAGCATGGGTATGTGGAAAAATACACCCCAAAACACATTATACTACTTCTCCTGAGTACGGCGATACCACATGTGTGGCACTTTTTTGCACCCTAACTGTGCTAAGGGGCCCAAAGTTCAATGAGTACCTTTAGGATTTCACAGGTCATTTTGAGAAATTTCGTTTCAAGACTACTCCTCACGTATAGGAACCCCACAAATTACCCCATTTTAGAAAGAATACACCCCAAGGTATTCCGTTAGGAGGATGGCGAGTTCATAGAAGATTTTTTTTTTTTGTCACAAGTTAGCGGAAATTGATTTTAATTGTTTTTTTTCACAAAGTGTCATTTCCCGCTAACTTGTGACAAAAAATAAAATCTTCTATGAACTCATCATACACCTAACAGAATACCTTGGGGTGTCTTCTTTCTAAAATGGGGTCACTTGTGGGGTTCCTATACTGCCCTGGCATTTTAGGGGCCCTAAACCGTGAGGAGTAGTCTTGAACCCAAATGTCTCAAAATGACCTGTGAAATCCTAAAGGTACTCATTGGACTTTGGGCCCCTTAGCACAGTTAGGCTGCAAAAAAGTGTCACACATGTGGTATCGCCGTACTCAGAAGAAGTAGTATAATGTGTTTTGTGGTGTATTTTTACATATAACCATGCTGGGTGGGAGAAATCTCTGTAAATGACACATTTTTGATTTTTTTTACACACAATTGTCCATTTACAGAGAGATTTCTCCCACCCAGCATGGGTATGTGTAAAAATACACCACAAAACACATTATACTACTTCTCCTGAGTATGGCGATACCACGTGTGACACTTTTTTGCAGCCTAGGTGCGCTAAGGGGCCCAACGTCCTATTCACAGGTCATTTTGAGGCATTTGTTTTCTAGACTACTCCTCACGGTTTAGGGCCCCTAAAATGCCAGGGCAGTATAGGAACCCCACAAGTGACCCCATTTTAGAAAGAAGACACCCCAAGGTATTCCGTTAGGGGTATGGTGAGTTCATAGAAGATTTTATTTTTTGTCACGAGTTAGTGAAAAATGACACTTTGTGAAAAAAACAATAAAAATCCAATTTCCGCTAACTTTTGACAAAAAATAAAATCTTCTATGAACGCATCATACACCTAACAGAATACCTTGGGGTGTCTTCTTTCTAAAATGGGGTCACTTGTGGGGTTCCTATACTGCCCTGGCATTTTACGGGCCCAAAACTGTGAGTAGTCTGGAAACCAAATTTCTCAAAATGACTGTTCAGGGGTATAAGCATCTGCAAATTTTGATGACAGGTGGTCTATGAGGGGGCAAATTTTGATGACAGGTGGTCTATGAGGGGGCAAATTTTGTGGAACCGGTCATAAGCAGGGTGGCCTCTTAGATGACAGGATGTTTTGGGCCTGATCTGATGGATAGGAGTGCTAGGGGGGGTGACAGGAGGTGATTGATGGGTGTCTCAGGGGGCGGTTAGAGGGGAAAATAGATGCAATCAATGCACTGGGGAGGTGATCGGAAGGGGGTCTGAGGGGGATCTGAGGGTTTGGCCGAGTGATCAGGAGCCCACACAGGGCAAATTAGGGCCTGATCTGATGGGTAGGTGTGCTAGGGGGTGACAGGAGGTGATTGATGGGTGTCTCAAGGTGTGATTAGAGGGGGGAAATAGATGCAAGCAATGCACTAGCGAGGTGATCAGGGCTGGGGTCTGAGGACGTTCTGAGGTGTGGGCGGGTGATTGGGTGCCCGCAAGGGGCAGATTAGGGTCTAATCTGATGGGTAACTGTGACAGGTGGTGATAGGGGGTGATTGATGGATAATTAGTGGGTGTTTAGAGGAGAGAAGAGATGTAAACACTGCACTTGGGAGGTGATCTGATGTCGGATCTGCGGGCGATCTATTGATGTGGGTGGGTGATCAGATTGCCCGCAAGGGGCAGGTTAGGGGCTGATTGATGGGTGGCAGTGACAGGGGGTGATTGATGGGTGGCAGTGACAGGGGGTGATTGATAGGTGATTGACAGGTGATCAGTGGGTTATTACAGGGAATAACAGATGTAAATATTGCACTGGCGAATTGATAAGGGGGGGTCTGAGGGCAATCTGAGCGTGTGGGCGGGTGATTGGGTGCCCGCAAGGGGCAGATTAGGGTCTAATCTGATGGGTAACAGTGACAGGTGGTGATAGGGGGTGATTGATGGATAATTAGTGGGTGTTTAGAGGAGAGAAGAGATGTAAACACTGCACTTGGGGGGGTGATCTGATGTCGGATCTGCGGGCGATCTATTGGTGTGGGTGGGTGATCAGATTGCCCGCAAGGTGCAGGTTAGGGGCTGATTGATGGGTGGCAGTGACGGGGGGTGATTGATGGGTGGCAGTGACAGGGGGTGATTGATAGGTGATTGACAGGTGATCAGTGGGTTATTACAGGGAATAACAGATGTAAATATTGCACTGGCTAATTGATAAGGGGGGGTCTGAGGGCAATCTGAGCGTGTGGGCGGGTGATTGGGTGCCCGCAAGGGGTAGATTAGGGTCTAATCTGATGGGTAACAGTGACAGGTGGTGATAGGGGGTGATTGATGGGTGATTGATGGGTAATTAGTGGGTGTTTAGAGGAGAGAAGAGATGTAAACACTGCACTTGGGAGGTGATCTGATGTCGGATCTGCGGGCGATCTATTGGTGTGGGTGATCAGATTGCCCGCAAGGGGCAGGTTAGGGGCTGATTGATGGGTAGCAGTGACGGGGTGATTGACGGGTGATTGACAGGTGAGCAGGGGGGATAGATGCATACAGTACACGGGGGGGGGGGGGGGGGTTGTCTGGGGAGAATCTGAGGGGTGGGGGGGGGTGATCAGGAGGGGGCAGTGGGCAGGGGGGGATAAAAAAAAAATAGCGTTGACAGATAGTGGCAGGGAGTGATTGATGGGTGATTAGGGGGGTGACTGGGTGCAAACAGTGGTCTGGGGGGTGGGCAGGGGGGGGTCGGACACTGGGACCACCAGGGCAGGAGGCAGCCAGTATAATAGGCTTTGTATACATTACAAAGCCTATTATACATACGTGCAGCGGCGATCCGGGTGCTAGTAACCCGCCGGCGCTTCCGAACGGCCGGCGGGTTACTACGAGCGGTGGGCGGAGCGAGTCCCCGGCGGCTGATCGCGTCACGAATGACGCGATCGCCGCATAGCCACTCCCGCAGCCGCCCCCGCCGATGGGCATATTGCGGTCGTTTGGGCCCGGACTTTGCCGCCGCCCATCGGCTGGGGGCGGTCCTCAAGTGGTTAAACCTCAAGTCCCATTTTTAATTTCGAAAGGGTGGATTGGCTGTGCTCTTCTGGCATTAGTAAACGTGAAATTAAACTGCACTACAGTCTCATCACTAGTGGGTACATCAGGTCCTATGTAACATTAATTTTAGATTTGGCAAGCTTTGGCTTGTACTGTTAACTTTTTAAATAAAATGAGAACATAAAATGATTGAAACAGAAAACTGTATGTAGTGTATGCTAACTTTAGAATTGTTGCAATGCAAATGCATCTATATATGTACATACAGGTACTGACAAGATTTGTCATTAATCCTAAAAGTGTACAGCTGAATTTAAAGGACAACTGAAGTGAGAAGAATAGAGAGGCTGCCACATTTACAGTATTTCATTTTAAACAATACCACTTAGGGCTCTTTTCCACTATGAAACACGATTGCAATCGTGCTGCGATCACAACTAATTTCCAACGAATGCGATTGAGCTTCTATACTCCGTATTAGGAGCTCAATCTCATTCAAAATGAGGCAGGACGACGATTCCGCTCGAGACAAAATCGCAACACAATCGGATTGCACTAATCAAAATAGTCCCTGTAGTTTCCAGTTCTTTTCCAGTACCCTGCGTTTTTTGATCTGTTAGCAATTGGAAAAGGGCCCTTACCTGGCAGCCCTGCTGATCTATTTGGCTGCAGTAGTATCTGAATAACACCAGAAACAAGCATGCAGCTAATCTTGTCAGATCTGACAAATCCTGTCAGAAACACCTGATCTGCTGCATGCTTGTTCAGGGTCTATGGCTAAAAGTGTTAGAGGCAGAGGTTTAGATGGACTGCCAGGTAACTGGTATTGCTTAAAAGGAAATGCATAAAACAGCCTCCATATCCCTCTTGCTCCAGTAGTCCTTTAACCTCCTTGCCGTTCTAAAAATCCGCAAGGAGGCAACGCCGCACTTTTTTTAATTTTTTTTTATTAAATCATGTAGCGAGCCCAGGGCTCGCTACATGATAGCCGCTGAGCGGCGGCATCCCCCCACCCACTCCGATCGCCTTCGGCGATCAGAGTATGCAGGAAATCCCGTTGAGAACGGGATTTCCTGCAGGGCTTCCCCGGTCGCCATGGCGACCGGGCGGGATGACGTCATGGACGTCGTGACAGAGGGAATCCCAATGCGCCCCTTAGCGCTGCCTGGCACTGATTCGCCAGGCTGCGCAGGGGTCGGGGGGGGGGGGGGGCGGCTCGGCGGGTAGTGGCGAATCGGCGGCGATCGCGTACTACACGCAGCTAGCAAAGTGCTAGCTGCGTGTAGGGAAAAAAAATTATGCAAATCGGCCCAGCGGGGCCTGAGAAATCCTCCTGCGCAGGTTACCCCGAACTGAGTTCGGGATAACCGGCAAGGAGGTTAAGGGCTGGAACCCACAGGAGCGCTTTTGGCAGGGTTTTGGCAGCGCTGCGATACGCTAGCACTTTGCCAAAACGCTGGGCTAATGTTAATGGATGGGGCAACTTCCACAGGAGCGTTTGAGTTTCCCAGAAACGCAAACGCAGGACGTGCAGCATTTTGGGAGCATTAGCACTTCAATGTAAAGTATTAAAACGCTAGCTAAAACGCTCAGCAAAACCTAAACTGAGCGGTTTTGCTAGCGTTTTGTGGTTCAGCACACTGTAACAAAGTGAAAAATAATTCACACAACCAATCAGGATAAAAATGCGAAACGCAAAACGCTGCGCAACTGATCAGTAAAAAAAATACAATGTTGCAAAACGCATGAATCCGCTTGCAAACCGCTCAGACAAAACGCTAGCAGTTGCGTTTCGCGTTTGCTGATTTCAGTGGGTTCCAGGCCTAAGAGAGATTGCTTATTCATGAGCAAAAAGGTGGAATTTCACATGGGCTAAAAGGCTCACCTTTTATCAGGACAATGACCCTTATAAAAAAAAAAAAAAAAAAAAGCAGAAGGTAACAAGAAATTCAGCTTAGGGACAACTCTATAAATGTCCTTAAGAGGTTAAGCCAGAGCCCTGCTTCGAATATCATCAAAAAACCCAACAAAATTTGAGAGGATTTGCAGAATGGAATAAAGAAATAAATGCTCAAAAGCATTTGAAGCATGTCAAAATATCTATAAGTAGTACAGGGCTGTGGAGTTGGAGAATATCTGGGTACCTGGAGTCAGAGTCAGGAAAAAAATGCACAGACTTTAACTCCTAATAAATGTAAACTGTAGTTAAAAGAAAAAATAGGATTGCTCTATTTCTCTACCATTCATCATAAATAATATGTATATGGTAATAGCAGTGCAAATTGTAATTTGATATGTTAAATTTGGGGTTGGTGACTATAAATCAAGTTATTTTGTACAGCAGTAGACATTGGCAGTGCTTCCACACAGAGGCTGTACCCGAATCAACTACCAACATAGATGTGCAGAGCTCCAGAATATGGACAAAATAGCTGCATCCATGTGCTTCAGCTTGCATTCAAATTTTTAGATTAGGAATTAGTACATAGCTTGCATTTGATTTGCATTCAAGGCATGTATTTAGCCCCTGTGGGGATCTGCATACCTCTTATTTTTCATTTCATTTGCAGCCTATGAGCGCTGTCAATTGTTTGATGTCTATAAATCAAGTTTTACAGTAGTACTAGACTCTAAATATGCTCTCCCCGCAGAGATGTTGCGAGTCTACCGTAATGTAGTGCAAATTGAACGCAGAGGTGTGGTCTGTCACCTGTAAACCTGGTTCAGATTGTGCATGAAGAATGTGTAATAGAGGAATAACCCCTCATTCTCCTGAAGAGTACCTGCATATCACGCTTAGCTTTACCCACAGTTATTTTGCCTAGGGCCCCATGTTCTTTGTTCCTGTCTGCACCCTCTACAAGTACTCTTACCAATGACTTGTTTTGATTTCTATTTATCAGCTACTCTACAGCTGTATGCTAAGTTTAGTTTAAATGCATCTCTGGTGTACATAAAAAAAGCTTAAAAGTTAGAATGTCCCGAAACATTCTTTATACAGGAAAGAAACCGCGCCAATGAATAGCAACAAGCGACTACAGCAAAGAAAGAACAATGTCCAAGGTTTTAAGTAATGTATAGGTAAGATCAGCACAGGTCAAGATAAATATAAGATACAAAGGCTATGACATTGTGGGAATAACAGACATGGATGGATGAAAGCCATGACTGGATAGCGAATTTAGAGGGATGCAATGTGTTTAGAAAGGATAGAACAGGGAAAAAAGGTGGAGGAGTTTGTCTCTGTTAAGAACTCTTTTGAAGCTGCCATGAACGATGAGATGGATGAAGATTGTGAAGATGTGGAGTCAGTTTGGGTAAATATTCATGGTAGAAATAAAGGTTGCCAATTGCTTATTAGGGTATGCTACAGGCCACCACATATTCATGAAGCTGCAGAACTGCAATTACTACAGCAGATTGAAAAAGCTGCAAGTAAAAATGAGGTCATAGTTATGGGTGACTTCAACTTTCCAGACATTGACTGGAGTATTGAGGCTACCCATTCTGGTAAAATCAGCAGATTTCTGGCAGCACTACAGGACAGTTATCTGACTCAAATGGTAACGGAACTAACTAGGGGGAATGCATTACTGGATTTGATCATTTCAAATAGACCAGATAATGTACCAAATGTGCAAGTTCAAGAACATTTGGGAAATAGTGATCACAACATAACGTTTGTATCTAGTGACTGATAGGCCGAGGGGCACCGGGACAACTAAAACTATGTATTTTAGAGAAGCAAAGTTCAATCAACTCAGGCAGGCACTATGTTTGGTGAACTGGGATAATCTACTACAAGGGAAGGACACAGAAGGGAAATTGCAAGCTTTTAAACTTCTTCTCAGTCAATATTGTAGTATATATATCCCATAGGGAAACAAAACATCTAGGAATAAAAAAAGGCCTCTATGGATGAATAGAAAGGTGAGAGATAAAATGAAGTGTAAAAAGAATGCCTATAAGGTCCTAAAACAGGAGAGGACCGAGGCTGCATTAAGCAATTATAAGGAGTGCAATAAAAGTTGTAAACAATAAATTAGGCTGGCAAAGATTGAAGCTGAAAATCAGAAATTGCTAGGGATATCAAATCTAACCTAAAGAAGTTTTACAAGTACATCAACTCTAAAAAAAGAAAGGTTGACTGTATTGGACTCCTAAAGGATGAGGGGGGGGGGGGGGTGGAACTCAATGGTGGATGACCAAAGTAAGGCAGAGTTATTAAATGCTTTCTTTGCTTCTGTCTTCACAAGGGAAACATCACTGTTGCAAATTACAGATGCAGAAGAGTCTCAATCTTCCAATTGTAATATTAAATACTTAACGCAGGAAGAAGTGAAGGCAAGACTAAATAAATTAAAACTAGACAAGGCACCTGGCCCAGATGGCAAGCATTCTCAGGTACTAAGGGAACCTAAACTGAGAAGGATATGGATTTTTCCTTCTAAAATAATACCAATTGCCCAGTTCTCCTGCTGACCCTGTGTCTCCAATACCTTCAGCCACAGCCTCTGAACAAGCATGCAGATCAGGTGCTCTGACTGAAGTCAAACTGGATTAGCTGCATGCTTGTTTCAGGAGTGTTATTCAGCCAATACTGCAGCTAATGAGATCAGCAGGGCTGCCAGGCAACTGGTAATATTTACAAGGAAAAATCCACACCCCTCTCCGTTTAGGTTCCCTTTAACCAGCTGAGCGGTCTGGACGAGCTCAGCTCGTCCAACACCGCCAGCGGCTGCCGCTCAGGCCCTGCTGGGCCGATTTTAACGAAATAAAAAGCAGCACACGCAGCCGGCACTTTGCCAGCCGCGTGTGCTGCCTGATCGCCGCCGCTCTGCGGCGATTCGCCGCGAGCAGCGGCGAAAGAGGGCCCCCCTAGCCGCCTGAGCCCAGCGTAGCCGGAACAAAAAGTTCCGGCCAGCGCTAAGGGCTGGATCGGAGGCGGCTGACGTCAGGACGTCGGCTGACGTCGATGACGTCACTCCGCTCGTCGCTATGCCGACGATATAAGCGAAACAAGGAAGGCCGCTCATTGCGGCCTTCCTTGTTTATTCTGGGCGCCGGAGGCGATCGGAAGATCGCCTCCGGAGCGCCCTCTAGTGGGCTTTCATGCAGCCAACTTTCAGTTGGCTGCATGAAATAGTTTTTTTTTTATTTAAAAAAAACCCTCCCGCAGCCACCCTGGCGATTTAATCAGAACGCCAGGGTGGTTAAGTTCAGTTATTGATAAACCCCTTTATCTTCTCTTTTTTGATTCTCTTTCAACTGGCAGAGTCCCAGTAGATTGGCGTACAGCCCATGTTTTCCCATTATTTAAAGTGGATCCGAGATGAACTTTTATTCATTGCATAATTGTGTTCCTTTCCTATTGTTTATAGGGCATTCCTCAAGCCAAATACTTTTTTGGTTTTGTTTTAATACCCCAATTCCCTATAAACTAAACAAGCCACGCCCACAGGTTTTCAGAGAGCCAAGGCACTTCCAGACAGTAGCAAGGGCTCCATGGAGGTCTGTCTGGGCAGGAGGAGGGGGAGGTATTACTAGCCAGAGATTTCAGAGGCAGAGGGGAGGAGGGGGATTAGGTTTTTTTGACGCAGATAAGCCTGCCTCTGTGTAATGTTTACAAACAACATGGCTGCTGTCATTGTATCACAGGAAGAAATAATCATATTCTATTAAAGCTGTTTGTAGCTAGATTTGCTGTGTAAACTATCTAAACTTTAGATACGATATATAGACAAGTTACTTGTTATAGCTAATTTTTCATCTCGGATCCGCTTTAAGAAGGGCAAAAAAAAATCAGATCCAGTAAATTATAGACCAGTAAGCTTAACATCAGTTGTATGCAAACTATTTGAGGGGTTACTAAGAGCTACTATACATGACTTTATAGTAGAAAATCAAGTCTTATTTCTCAGCATCAGCACAGGTTTACTAAAGACATGTCCTGTTTGCCTAACATGCTCAGCTTTTCTGAGGTAGTGAACGCTAATGTGGATATTGGGAAGGCTGCAAATGTGATATACTTGGACTTTGCAAAGGCCTTTGTTCCCCACAAAAGTCTGGTGCAAAAGTTGAGGATGCAAGGTCTGGGGAAGAGTCAGTGTGCATGGATAGGGAAAGAAAACAAAGTTGTGGTCAATGGATCATACTCAAAATGGGTGACTGTTAGCAGTGGGATCCCACAGGGGTCTGTACTGGGTCCAGTGCTCTTAAATGTATTTATTAATGACCTGGTAGATGCAGTAGAAAGCAATGTTGCTATTTTTGAAGAGGACACAAAATTGTGCAGAATCATCAACTCTCAGGAAGATAGTGACATATTGCAACAGGATCTGAATAGGATGGCTATATGGGCACATAAATGGCAGATTAAAGGGATACTGTAGGGGGGTTGGGGGAAAATGAGCTGAACATACCCGGGGCTTCTAATGGTCCCCCGCAGACATCCTGTGTTGGCGCAGCCACTCACCAATGCTCCGGCCCCGCCTCCAGTTCACTTCTGGAATTTCTGACTTTAAAGTCAGAAAACCACTGCGCCTGCATGCCCGTGTCCTTGCTCCCGCTGATGTCACCAGGAGTGTACTGCGCAGACACAGACCATACTGGGCCTGCCCTGTGCGCTCTTGATGACATCAGCGGGATCGAGGACACAGCAACGCAGGCACAGTGGTTTTCAGACTTTAAAGTCTGAAATTCCAGAAGTGAACCGGAGGCGGGGCCGGAGCATCGGTGAGTGGCTGCGCCAACACAGGATGTCTGCGGGGGACCGTTAGAAGCCCCGGGTAAGTTCAACTCATTTTCCCCTGACCCCCCTACAGTATCCCTTTAAATTAAATGTTGAAAAATGTAAAGTCATGCATTTTGGTCGTACCAATGGTCTAGCACCATACAAAATAAATAGGATACAGTTGGGGACATCAAACTTGGAGGAGGACTTGGGAGTACTCATCGACAAGTTAAATCGTATTCAATGCCAAGTCGCTGCAGCTAAAGCTAACAAAATTTTGGGATGCATTAAGAGGGAAATAAAAACTCGAGATGCTAGCATAATATTGTCAGTTTAACTCTTTAATCAGTTGTCAGGATCTGCACCGTCTAAAATACTAATTTATTTATAAAACACAACATCCAGGCTCCTCACCTTGAGCTAGGACATTTAAACACTTGTAGATTTTATGGGGAGGTGCTGGAAGGGGTGTGGCAAGCAAAACTAACTTCCGCACACATGCAAATCCTCATGCGAATCCACTTACAAAAATCATGCAGCAATCAATGCTGTCCCTACAGCTATGTTAAGGCCTCTTTCACAGTGCGACGTTAAAGTCGCACATTAAAAAATCACTGCACAGAGAATTAAATGTGTGCATTAAACACCAAGTAAACACCTGACATAACTGGCTAAGCAAATTTGGCCTGATTGGCTATTCATGAGGCAATGCTCATGCAAATATGCATTTGCTTTCGCATGCCAACTAATGCAGGGTCCATTAAACCAATGCCGCAAAGCGGTTGCCCTGCGGGAATCAGTTCATGCTATACAGCACTATCCAGGAGCGCCACGAGGAGGCTTCCCAATGCCCCCGTGGCGCTCCTGGATAGTGCTTATGTGGCATGAACGAATTCCCGCAGGGCGACCGCTTTGTGGTATTCGTTTTTTGACCCTGCATAGTAGGGCGTGCGAAAGTAAATGCATATTTGCATGAGCATTGCCTCATGAATAGCCAATTGAGCCAGATTTGCAGAGCCAGACTTGCTAGGGTTAAGACTTGGTGTTGAGCACGCATACATTTTCTTCAGGTAAGCACATTAGAAAATGTTTTAACGTGGACTAACGCACAGCAATACAAAGTCTGTGCGACATTCACAGTGCACATGTTGCGTTGTGTGTAACGTGTAGCAATATTTAGATTTAGTGATGCATGCTGTGCGTTTAGCAATAAATCTGCTGCGTCATGTGTTGCACATGCTCAGTAATTTATTTTTTTAAAATGTAACGCATGCGCCGGTTCGTTCCATTAGTATGCGACGAAAACGGCGCACCAAGAGACAACGCAGTGCAAAACAACATTTAATTTCACAACCTACATGCGCTGCGTTAGGGGAACGTTGTGCGACTTTAACGTCGCATCAAACGCAACTTCTCACTGTGAAAGAGGCCTAAAGTCATTTAAAAAATTGAAAAGTGTGTGCTGGGTCACCATGACGCACGGCGTTTCAGAACAAAGTTCCTTCTTCAGATAGTATCGGAACACACTCACATTGCTAAAACAAATAGCCTGTCATTTATAGTACAAAGGAGGACCTGATGGAGAACTGTGAAAGGTTGTCCCATTTTCATATGTACAGTGGAGGAAATAATTATTTGACCCCTCACTGATTTTGTAAGTTTGTCCAATGACAAAGAAATGAAGTCTCAGAACAGTATCATTTCAATGGTAGGTTTATTTTAACAGTGGCAGATAGCACATCAAAAGGAAAATCGAAAAAATAACCTTAAATAAAAGATAGCAACTGATTTGCATTTCATTGAGTGAAATACGTTTTTGAACCCTCTAACAATAAAAGACTTAATACTTAGTGGAAAAACCCTTGTTTGCAAGCACAGAGGTTTCGAAGCTGTCTCCGTGCAACTGAGCTTGAGCTCCCTCCATAGGTTTTCTATTGGACTAAGGTCCGGAGATTGACTAGGCCACTCCATGAACTTAATGTGCTTCTTCTTGAGGCACTCCTTTGTTGCCTTTGCTGTATGTTTTGGGTCTTTGTCGTGCTGGAACATCCATCCACGACCCATTTTCAGTTTCCTGGCAGAGGGAAGGAGGTTGTCGTTCATGTTTTCACGATACATGGCTCCGTCCATTTTCCCGTTAATGCGATTAAGTTGTCCTGTGCCCTTAGCAGAAAAACACCCACAAAGCAAAATGTTTCCACCCCCATGCTTGATGGTGGGGACGGTGTTTTGGGGGTCATAGGCAGCATTTTTCTTCCTCCAAACACAGCGAGTTGAGTTAATGCCAAAGAGCTCTATTTTGGTCTCATCAGACCACAGCACCTTCTCCCAGTCACTCACAGAATCATTCGGGTGTTCATTGGCAAACTTCAGACGGGCCTGCACATGTGCCTTCTTGAGCAGGGGGACCTTGCGAGCCCTGCAGGATTTTAATCCATTGCGGTTTAATGTGTTTCCAATGGTTTTCTTGGTGACTGTGGTCCCTGCTAATTTGAGGTCATTCACTAACTCCTCCCGTGTAGTTCTAGAATGCTTTTTCACCTTTCTCAGAACCATTGACACCCCACGAGGTGAGATCTTGCGTGGAGCCCCAGAGCGAGGTCGATTGATGGTCATTTTGTGCTCCTTCCATTTTCGAACAATCGCACCAACAGTTGTCACCTTCTCTCCCAGCTTCTTGCTAATGGTTTTGTAGCCCATTCCAGCCTTGTGCAGGTCTACAATTTTGTCTCTGACATCCTTGGACAGCTCTTTGGTCTTTCCCATGTTGGAGAGTTTGGAGTCTGCTTGATTGATTGATTCTGTGGACAGGTGTCTTTTATACAGGTGACTAGTTAAGACAGGTGTCCTTAATGAGGGTGACTAATTGAGTAGAAGTGTCTAACCACTCTGTGGGAGCCAGAACTCTTAATGGTTGGTAGGGGTTCAAAAACTTATTTCACTCAATGAAATGCAAATCAGTTGCTCTCTTTTATTTAAGGTTATTTTTTCGATTTACCTTTTGATGTGCTATCTGCCACTGTTAAAATAAACCTACCATTGAAATGATACTGTTCTGAGACTTTTCATTTCTTTGTCATTGGACAAACTTACAAAATCAGTGAGGGGTCAAATAATTATTTATATATAATTTATTTATTATATATAATTAGCTTGGAAGATCCATGAGACCATCTGGAGTTTACGAATGTTCTTACACAACCTTATAATGTGGGTAATGTTTGGTAAGCCCAATTCTTTCGGCTGGTATTGGGATGCACATTTGATTGTGGACATTCCAGATGACCAAGCAGGTTGGTATTTGTTCACTTGTATTTATCTTGACCTGCACGGATTTACTTATACATGTCCCGAAACATTGTTTAATAAGATTCATGGAACCAGTTATCATCTAGAGTCTGGGAGCACAGTTCTACCAGCTTGCAAAAAATGGTCCTGGCCATTTCTGTATCAGATATAGAGAAGGTAGAGGTCTTCTACAAGGTGGCAGGGAAATACGCTGATATGGGGCCTCCAATTAATATTCTTACAGACGACATGCTGGGGCATTCACGTTGGCAATGACAGGCCGGGATGGCTGACCAGGTAGAGTGTTAGCTTTTTATTCCCAAAAGCAGATGCCATCTTAATATAGCTTGAAAATTGTTATATGCAAATTAGAGGAGTTTGAATCAGTGGAATTTGAAACTGAGGAGTTGGAGTCAGAGTTGGATGATTTTTGTACCGACTCTCCAGCCCTGATGTAGTCACTTCTAAAGGTGATGTAATGAGTAAGGTGTTCGAATATTTGTGTGACTTTTTTTCTTGAAAGATATGAAAAATAGTGAAAATCATGAAATCGCAGAGAGGCAATCCAGATTTGCTAGATCACTTATCCAAACCTCATACATCAACTCCTCTAGGTCCTCAGTCGAATCCTCTATGTGGAGTTACTCCAGCCCCATTCATACTTTTACATGTATTCCTGTAAAAGTAGATTTGAAAGCACGTCACTCAATGGGCTGGTTCGCAATTTTCATATGCGTGGGGGGTTGTTGGATGTATGGGACAGTACTGAGAGCTAGATTTTTTTTTTCCCATGTCATACATGGTTTTACATGGAAGGGCCTTCCACTGCTAAGAGAATGCACATAATTTAATGTATGAGCTATGCGTCCAAAACTCATGCACAGAACAGCACGAATATAGCCTTTATGTATGTCGTCATGATTGTCTTGATGGCATAGACATCAATAAGAAAAAAAAATAGAAGAATCAGACTATTAACCACTATAAAA
Organism: Hyperolius riggenbachi; assembly: GCF_040937935.1. Lineage (NCBI taxonomy): Eukaryota > Metazoa > Chordata > Amphibia > Anura > Hyperoliidae > Hyperolius > Hyperolius riggenbachi. Next base: position 102,877,261 of record NC_090657.1, read on the forward strand.
CTGACAATTTTGTGCATACAAAGCTTTAGGCACAGATTAAACTAGTGGCTGGATAGTGTACTGGTTAAAGGCTTTGCTTTTGACACTGGAAACCAGAGTTAAAAACCTGGCTAGAGTCAGTAACCATTCAGCAAGGAGTTCAAGGCAAGAATCTCTAACACTGCATGGTGGCCCCTTGAGTGCTCCCTTAGTGGCAGGAGAAAAACGCTATAAAAATGTTCGGATTATTATAGGATTATAACTTAGGTAAAGGTTTTCCCTCTCATTTCCCCCAAATTGAGGAATTTGAAGTGAAATCCAGATAGAGAATTTCCTGAGCCAGCGTGGATATTGAAATTAATTTACAAACAACTTCTTCGGCAAACCAGTCTCTTCTTATTAAGTGAAGTTTCTTTGAAGGCCCAGGAAAGCTTAAAAGATCAAAGGAGATTTACTTTCTTCAGACACTTTTATAGTGGCTATACACATTTAGACTGCCACCCAATGAACCAGGGGTCTCAAACTCAATTTACCTGGAGGCCGCAGGAGGCAAAGTCAGGATGAGGCTGGGCCGCATAAGGGATTTCACAAAAAAAGTCAATCAGCAGTTATCGCCGCACCCCCCCTGCATTGATTTTTGTTTCAAAATCAAATTCACACTGAAGCGAACTATTTTGCCTATTTTACCTTATAGTTCGCTTCAGTGCTCCCCTTACAAGTAATCCGCTGTGTCCCCGCCACAAAACGAGGGCTGCAGAGCCCCCAAATCACCCGGGGGGCAATCCGCCAGCATTTTCTGGAAGGGGCAGAGCTTTCAGCTTCAGCTCTGCCCCTCTGACGTCCTCTCCCCGCCCCTCTTTGTGAAGGAAGAGTGAGGGGTGGGCAGAGGCGGCGATGCGCCGCGATTGACGTCAGGAGGGGCAAAGCTGAAGCTGAAAGCTCTGCCCCTTCCAGGAAATGCCGGCGGATTGCCCCCCGGGCGAATTGGGGGCTCTGCAGCCCTCGTTAAGTGGCGGGGATGCGGCAGATTACTTGGGAGCACTGAAGCGAACTATAAAGAAGCTTTTGCCGGCGCGGGCCACAAAATATTGTATCGAGGGACGCAGATGGCCCGCGGGCCGCGAGTTTGAGACCCCTGCAATGAACAATGATCTAAACCCGAACAGAGGGAGATTAAATCCCCCCTAATGCACTTAATAGATTTCACCATTAAATCTCCTGAAAATCAACAAATTTTGTATGCAAATGTATGCAGCTTCCACATGAAAACCTGCTGAGGTAAAATTAAATTGGTCCATTTTCAAGCTGCATAAATTTGCATACAAAATTGGCATAATCCTGTATCAACTCAAAATTATATGCAGCTCATTGACCATCCCTATTGACAGGCATTGTCGCCATGTTATTCTGTCTGCAAAGGCCTCTGCAGTTTTCTAATGAAAAAAAAACAAAAGCTCACCACAGGTTTCTTGCCAAATGACTGGGGCTGGACAATTAGATGTCATTTGATTGGTCCACTTTTAAGCTGCTTAAATTTGCGTACAAAATTTGTATAATTCTGCATCAATTTAAATAGTATCAATGACGTTGCCTATTGGCTGAGAATAAGGAAAAGGACAGATCTGCGCTACTGCCCATTAATACTGCGATTTTTATTGAACAATTATATTTTTGATAAGATTCAGGCTGCGTTCACAGTGGGATGTTGCAGAGCTGCATTATAAAGTCTTATAACATAGCTTACCGCACTGCAATGATAATCCTATGGGAAGTTCACAGTGCGACATTGGCGTCCTATTGGAACGTGTAGCTTGCAATACATTACCTCTAAACGCACATTACCGGGTACAGGGAAGCATACTATTCATTGCCTGGATGTTTTACTGTACCTACTGTATGAGACGGTAACGCTGCATTAATGTGCGATTACCACTTTTTTTGGTGTTCCGTTGTAATGCTACGTTGTGACTAACATCGCAGACTAACATCGCAATACAATGCAACACGCCACTGAGTGAGGCCTCAGATTTAAAGAAAAGATTGTATTTAATCAATTTGCATTTTTTAAGAATCCAACCCGAGTTCATATCTAAACCAGTTGCAATTGGGTTTATAAAAATTCACTACGCCTATTGACAATAATGAAACCGTTCAGAATCGATTGGGGCCCTCCAGTTTTGCTGTTTTTATACAAAACAATCTGAAAAAAATGTTTGAAAATACAATTGGTCACTAACAATTGTACCATTAACACGCACCTTAACACCTGCTCTAACTCTGATCCAAAACCGTAAACCGTGATTTTTCATGTAAAAATCAATCATAGGTCACTTTTGCATTATTGCTCTGGCGTTAAAAATCACATGTACAGTATTGTGTTTACAATGAATGCCCTCAACTCCCCTGTGGTTTTAAAACAAAGCATTGCAAAAGCAATTTTTTATTTGAAGCTAAAAGCCTTACTTTCACATGATTACCTATAAGAAATTGCTTGCAGTGGGCATAAAGTCATGTGACCACAGTCCCAGGAAAATTAAAGTAAGGCTTTTTAACTTAAAGTGTACCCGAGGGCGACATGTGACATGAGATAAACAATGTGCACGTACTGTGCAAAGCATATTAACCACCCTGGCGTTCTGATTAAATCGCCAGGGGTGGGCTGCGGGAGGGTTTTTTTTAAATAAAAAAAAAAACTATTTCATGCAGCCAACTGAAAGTTGGCTGCATGAAAGCCCACTAGAGGGCGCTCCGGAGGCGATCTTCCGATCGCCTCCGGCGCCCAGAATAAACAAGGAAGGCCCGCAATGAGCGGCCCTTCCCTTGTTTTGCTTATAGCGTCGCCATAGCGACGAGCGGAGTGACGTCATCGACGTCAGCCGACGTCCTGACGTCAGCCGCCTCCGATCCAGCCCTTAGCGCTGGCCGGAACTTTTTGTTCCGGCTACGCTGGGCTCAGGCGGCTGGGGGGACCCTCTTTCGCCGCTGCTCGCGGCGGATCGCCGCAGAGCGGCGGCGATCAGGCAGCACACGCGGCTGGCAAAGTGCCGGCTGCGTGTGCTGCTTTTTATTTGACTAAAATCGGCCCAGCAGGGCCTGAGCGGCAGCCTCTGGCGGTGTTGGACGAGCTGAGCTCGTCCAGACCGCTCAGCAGGTAATAACCAGGCTGTTTTACTTCTTGCCTGAAAGATAATTTTTAGGCTTGGAAGTGACAGCTTCTGATGACTGGAAAGAGGTAGAAAAAGGTCAATAGTTCAGTAGGCACAGTGAAGCATACAGGCAATGAAATGTATGCTGTTCCTGTACCTGGTAATGTGCAGGGTTTAGGTTTAATTCACTGCAGCAGGGCGCTACCATAATGCTACACGTCCCATAGGATTAGCATTACAGAGCGGTAAACTGTATTAGACTATAACGCAGCACCACAACGTCTCACTGTTATCCTAGCCTCAATCTACTTTGTAAAGGTTTTAATATAAAATAAAACCATGAAAAATATATATATATATATATATATATATATATATATATATATATATATATATATATATATATATATATATATACATACATACATACATACATACATACATACATACATACATACATACATACATACATATATATATATATATATATATATATATATAGTCATTTTAGGAGTAGGAGCATAAATACACTTGTTTATTTTCACCTCAGGTTCACTTTAAGAATGAAAAACTATTTTGTGATTATACTAGGGTGAATGGTATTAATTTGACAGAGTAAAATTTGGTGACACTAGTTTAACTTTAAAGAGACTCCGTAACAAAAATTTCATCCGGTTTTCTTCCATCCTACAAGTTCCAAAATCTATTCTAATGTGTTTTGGCTTACTGCAGCACGTTCTACTATCACCATCTCTGTAATAAATCAACTTATCTTTCTCCTGTCAGACTTGTCGGCCTGTGTCCTGGACGGCTGCCAAGTGTTGTGGTTCTGTGATGCATTCTCCCCCCTCCTGGCCCCTCTCTGCACACTGCCTGTGTGTTTAGATTAGTGCAGCTTCTCTCTGCTCTATTATCTTTTACAAGCTGGATAAATCCTCCTCTGAGCTGGCTGGGCTTTCACATACTGAGGAATTACATACAGGCACAGCTGTCTGCACTCTGCAGGAAGAAACAGCCTAACACTTTAGTGGAAGATAGCTGCAGGGGGGGGGAAGAAACACACAAATGATCTCTTGAGATTAAAAAGGAAGGCTGTATACAGCCTGCTTGTGTATGGATACATTTTCTATGTGTGGACATACTGTACATCAACCTACTTCCTGTTTTGGTGGCCATTTTGTTTGTTTATAAACAAACTTTTTACAATTGTTTTTAACCACTTTTAATGCGGTGGGGAGCAGCGAAATTGTGACAGAGGGTAATAGGAGATGTCCCCTAACGCACTGGTATGTTTAATTTTGTGCGATTTTAACAATACAGATTCTCTTTAAAACCACTGTGCTTTTGACTCACTCCAGCACAACTTTTTTTTCTGCTTTGGAGAGTGCAGTGAAAAGATAAAAAGTTGTCTGTCTGTAATTTGGGAGCAGAGGCTCATACACACACAACAAAAGTCTTTTAAATGCAAAATTTTGAAACAACTTGAAGTTGGACAACTTTTGTCAAGGCCTTATCACCGATAAGAGGCGACCAACAACTGATAAGAAGCAGCTCAAGTCAATCCAACTGTTGGATTGACTTGACGAACAACTGAGAGAAGTTGTGTCCAACATGGCAATGTGTACAGAAGTCTGCTATGACTTTTCAATGACTTCCATTACTAACTAGAACATGTTAAGTCGTTCACCATAAATTTGTAGTAGTTTGTCAAGTCGTTCTGTGTGTATAATAGTTGTTTGCACGCCAAGATGTATCTTTCCAACTTTTTAAAATCGTAGTGGTTTGTAAAGTTGTTTATAGCAAAAGACTCTTGTTGAGCATGTGTATGTGACTTTAGGGAGGAATCCACCTTGCTTTCTGCTCCAATTACACCAAGTAACTACACAAACCCAGAAATTCAGTAGGGAAAGAAGTGAACAAAACAATAATAACTACATAAGTGGTTTCCCTCCCCCCTCCCCCCCCCCCCCACCATATGAAGATAAAGATGAGAAATATTTCTATTGTCACTGTCCCCGATTTAGTGCGGAAGGCTTCTTATATAAAAAAAAAAAATGTAAGAGGCATAAAGACCACAGTAAAAAGTCAAAATATGGTAAAAAAAAATAATTATATATTTTCATAGGTAGGAGATGGCTACCTGGTGGGTGGGAGTGACGTCAGCCTGGCTATGCTGTGTGACCCCCGCGGAACACCGCAGGTTAAATGGTGATGGGGGCGGGGGGGGGGGGGGGATTAGCTGTGCAGTACTAAGCAATGGGTTAATAGCAGCTGCAGTTCTCCATCAGATCTGCTGGGAGCGGAGATACAGGAATGGTTAATTTGTGTTTGAATATGGTTGGTTGCTGCGCTACTTTGGCTATATAAGTGTGAAATGCTGTGAAATCTGTTGGTCTGCATGCAGCCGAGCTTGAAAAAGGAGTGCTGCTCTGAAACGTCGCATTGAAGCGGTTTGGCATTTGACAAAAGAACTTGAAGAATTTGATAGTGCCACTATCTTCTACATAGGAGATGGCTCTAAAATCTATACAGCACTGAGCATTTCCTTAGTGTATGGTTCACTCAAAAAGACAATGAACACAGAAATATTACATATATAATATATATATATATATATATATATATATATATATATATATATATATCATATGTTGGTTGTTTCCAGCAGTCTGGTATAGCTCAGTTCGCACTACGGTGTTCAGTGCTGTGAACGGTGATAGTGTATACGCGGTCACCGTCCACAGAGCTGAACAACCAAGGAACCCATGTTGAGATGTGTCTTTTGCTTTGGACATGCCATAACGGTGTTACTATTATGACATGCCGACTTCTGTCTGGTGTCCTGAAAAATCGTGCAGGTCAGAATGCTTCTCCTTAGGTTGTCGAAAGAAGACTCCCCCACCTCTCGTCTCTTCTCATTGTTCAGCTTAAAGGGAACCTTAACTTAAAAAAAAACAGTTTCACTTACCTGGGGCATCTACCAGCCCCCTGCAGCCATCCTGTGCCCTCGCAGTCACTCATGGCTCCTCCGGTCCCCAGCTGCCAGCTAGTTCGGTTTTTTTGCCGACTGGGAGTTGGCCAGCCGCCATGCGTACGTTTTTACGCATTACCGCTGGTGCAGTAAGCTATCGCGGACATCAACAAGTATATTTTTACGTGTTACGGATGTAATGCGTAAAAACTTACGCATTGCACCTGTAACGCGCAAAAATGTACTTGTTAATGTCCGCGATAGCTTACTGCCCCAGCGGGAATGCGTAAAAATGTACACATGGCGGCCGGCTGACTCCGAGTCGGCAAAAATGAAACTAGCTGGCAGCGGGGGACCGGAGGAGCAATGAGTGACTGCAAGAGCACAGGATGGCTGCAGGGGGCTGGTAGATGCCCAAGGTAAGTGAAACTCATGTGTTTTTTTTTTTAATTAAGGTTTCCTTCAAAGGGCAACTGAAGTAAGAGGGATAGGGAGACTGCCATATTTAATTTCCCTTTTAAGCAATTCTAGTTGCCTGGCTATCCTACTGATCCTCTGCTTTTAATATTTTTAGCCATAGACCCTGAACAAGCCTGCAGCAGATAAGCTGTTTCTGACATTTTTGTCAGATCTGAAAAGATTAGCTGCATGCTTGTTTCTGGTGTTATCCAGACACTACTGCAGCCAAATAGATCAGCGGGGCTGCCAAGCAACTGGTATTGCTTAAAAGGAAATAAATATAGCAGCCTCCATATCCCTCTCACTTCAGCTATCCTTTAACCTCCCTGGCGTTCAATTTCTGCAGAATTTCTGAGCAAAAAGAAGCCCAGATACTCTTGAAATTTTGCCTGCAACTTGCCAGAACGTGTAAAGCAAGGGTCTAGTATACACCCAAAGGGAAAAGGTCACCCAAATGTCAAAGGTCTCCAAAAGGTCCAAGCAACAGAAAAAAAACCACATCACTTCTGCATTTTTTTTAATATAATGTGTGTCCATTAGAAGGGGGCGCACAAACAGGAAGTAAGGGGTACACCAATCTTCGTGTGTTCCTAGAGGCTGCCATCTTACCTACAGCAAGGATCCAGCGTGGACACTGCTGGACAGAGGCCAATGGAGGGTCTTCGGGAGCCGGCAGCTGTGGGCAGAGTGATCAGAGGCGCCCGCAATGGCGAGTATGGGAAAGGGCTGGATGAGCCTGGCTCATCAATACGGCTTGTAGTAACGTTTGTATGGATGAGTCAGGCTTGTCCTTAACGCTAGGGAGGTTAAGCACCCTCCCAGACATAGCAGCTAAGGTCTTAGCATTCACACACAGCCCTCCTCACTGCACTCTGCAGGCTCAGCCACTAAAACCATGTATAATCTGTAGGAGAACACATTTACGTTACATACTATTTCTGCTTTCCTCCAGTCCAGATACCCTGCGACAATTTAGCGGTTTGTGCACAATATTACTTTGACAAATCAAAGCATGAAATTAACCAACTAAACAACAACATCAACAGCTCTTTTCTGTAATTCTTGTTTATTTGTCTAGGCCCTTCAACAACTTTTTAAAAAATGATCTTTTTTTTTACGGTGTCAATCAGAACAGAGAACAAAAGGAGGAGGGAGAAAACAAATGAGATTGTGTCACAGAGGCCTAAATTTGCCCTAGAAATTCAACTTAAAAAAGTATATATTTATATAAACTTATTAGGGCATAACACAACGTCTGTTCACCGACATGAGCTTTCTTGGAATATTCCCTAAGAACAAGAGATACTCTGGTGTGAAGTAAAGCAGACTGAAAGCTGTTGGGGAGAAACCAGTGAGAAATTGTATGTATAATCCAGCAGTTAATGACAAGAGAAAAACAATTTCCTTTTTTTAAAAAACAAAAAAGAAACAAAAAAAAAAACCCTTTGTACACAGCCAGCTGCATTTGAATTCATGTGGGTCCCTTCCGTTACAGTTTCTTGAGAGGTACCACTTACCACATAAGTTGCCAAACAGACCTACAATACAGACAGCATTGTCAGCCCTTTGGTATCAGATGGGATAATTTTGAATACCGAATTTTTGCAGCCCACCATTGAACCATCTAAGAATGATGGTGCTCGCCATCTCTGGAAAACCGTCACGTGCCCAAGTGACAAACTTGGAAACAGAATAAGGGGGAAGCAAACTTTAGGTCACGGGTTACAAGTGTCCCAAACACATTCGTGAAGCAGCAATTGACCATTTCAAAGTCCATCCCCCGTTTCACAAGCTTCCCATCTCGAGAACCTAAGTCACTAGGCTCTGTACTTTACCACTGCAGCTGCCAAAGCAAGCTACGTTTAGTCTGTCGCCATCAAGGGGAGCCATCAGGAAGGTCATGTTCTAGGAGAGTATAACTGGAATTCAGTAAGGAACTCCTCTGCCCTGTCCTCCCCTCGGCGGTGCACGTGTAGGTGCTCGGTATGTCTTGTTGAATGCCTGAGGTGGGGCAACCCAAGCCTGGTTTGTTCCTGCTGCTGCAGTCCCTGACCCCAAATCACTGTAGTTGGAGATTTTGGCTTCTTGGTAAAGGTGAGTACTGTTACTGCTTGTCTCTAGTTGTCCATGCGTAGGAACAGAGCCGGAGTGCATCCCCAGAGGAACCCTTGTAAACCTGAGGTCTTGATCCCCTGGGAACTGCAGGGATCCTGTTCCCTGGTAACCGCTGGTTTCCCCCAACTGTCCTGGAAATGTTCTACTGTTAGCTATTGATTGAGGAGACAGCTCCCCAAGAAGCTGCCCTGAGTCTCTGTCCTCTGTCACTTCAGAGCTGTAAGTCCTGGAGGACAGTTTCTGGGTAAAGTCTGAGCCCAGTCTGTGGCTCTCTCCAACAGTCTTTATGGTGGTGGATTCCACATCTGAGTGACTGATCAGTTGCATTAGGGTAGTATTCACGGCTGGACTGGGATCTGGAATATTCCCCTTGGAAAGCGGTGGCAGAGGTGGCGGACCGGGAGGCTCAGGTGGTCGCTTTTCTGGTGGCAGGATAAGAGGGTGACAAGCTGGGGAAATGCTACTTCCTTTGACAGCATCTTTACAATTATGAAGAAAAAAAAAAAAAAAGAGAAAGAAGAAAAAAAACATTTACATATGGCACCTATATACAATACAGAAGTGCAAAAGGTCATCAACTGATAAACTATTACCAATGACAACTGACAGTAGGAATGATTTCCTGGATGCACCTGAAATAGTTGTAGCTATGGTCAGATTTCTTGAAAGCTGCAAAGTGAAACTTAATGAAATAACCTGTATTCTCCCAACACATTCCCTTGCACTAAAGTCTGTAGAGATCTCCTTTATGGAGATTTACACAAAATCCTCTCACATGACTGAACTTTTTCCCAGGGATGGCTAAAGCCTCTGATCAGCTAGCCAGTTTCCTTGTGCAAATTAATTCAGCCAAATGGCAACATTTGTAGCCATATATGCATTAGCACATGACACTGCCGTTTTGGGGCAACAAAAAAAAAACACCTCACGTCATGTCTGAGTGCGACTGCAGCCTCACCCAGATATGCCTCTATGAGACAGATGCCTCATCCACTGCCAGTACCAAGTGCTGCCCACCACCTACCGGGTGCATAGTTCTCATACATTAACAATATCCTCTTATAGGCAGAAGTGACCAGGCTTTCATCAACAAGGTTATCGCCTAGCAATGGATCAAGCACTGCTACAGTCAGGTACATGAGGTGATCGAAACATCAGAGGTGGTGTGAAAAACCCTTTATGCCCCTTATTCTTTATATTTATAAATCTTGTAGAGGAGCTGCTATACAAGCAACAGCCAAGAGAGAATAATGTGTCAGGTCTACTAATCATATATTAAGTGGAAATTCCAAGGCACTTGAGAAATACTCCCATAGCGTTGTACTGCATTAAGCAATACAAATCTAGATGTAGATCAATATTCCATGATATGCTTGCTGGCATTTGATGGAATGCCTAGTGGAGCATGACGGTACCCAGACACACAATCAACAGGAGTCAGAAAACAATCATTAACCTGAGAAAAAGCCCACCTAATGGTGTAAGGTGTGTTTAACTGCTCTGCGACCGCCTAACGCAGATTTGCTTCAAGTTCTGGAGGCGGAGATTAACAATGCCTGCGCATGCATTCCCTGCTCCTAAACAGAGCGGGAATCTGTGATCAGCCTGCCAGCTGCAATCAGACAGACAAAATTTTTACAGCGCTGCGGTATAGCTTTTATCTTTTTATGAAACCCATTTTACACGGGATGCGGGTGGAGCTCTTAGCACCATTCTATTGTTGTTTTCAAGGCACCTCCTTAATGAAAGGAAAGGAAGTGAACGTTTAGCTCACAAAATGCATTGTCTTTGTTGTGCTAATAAAGAATCGTTATTCTGAGATACCTGCCTAGACATCTGTCTGTAGGTAATCTTTTCCTTACATCACTTTTATATTGTTTTAAACAGTTTATATTTTTGGGCGTTTCTTACTAATTTGTGCTCATCTGATTAATCATTTAAAAATACCCGTCATGACTAATTTTAGCTCAGTTTTAAAACAATTTGTTCCCATCACTGTTTATACTAAGACTAGGTTCACACTTACCTGATGCTCCGTTTTCGGCCCGGACCAAAAAAAAATAACCTCAGATACCAATGTTGAAAATAGCATCCATCAAACAAACCAAAAAAATAATAAACGGATCCATCTGCATTCAAAAACTTGAATGGACAGTCCAGATTTGCAGCATTTTCCTGGACCGTGATCGATCCAGCATACACGGAGGGGTAGTGGAGGGCAATGTAAAAATGGATCCCCCTCTACACAGGTAGTTTTGGACACAGAAACTGATCAGTTTCTGTGTCCCAGCCTGTGAGTGGGGAGGGGGCTGCCATGCTGGAGGGGGTAGCAGCCAGATCAGGGGTGACAGCAGTCGGCTGGGCGCCCCTCCCTTACCTGGGTCCCACGTCCCCTCCAGCTATTTGTGCAAAATTTAAAATGTGAAATGAGCGGGGAGCTTACCTTCTCTCCACTTCCTCCGCTCACCGCGTCAATTCCTGCAATGCCGCCCTCCGAAGTACAGAGGGCGACATTGCAGAAAGTCAAGCAGCGAGCGGTGGAACGCAAGGAGAGAAGGCAAGCATCCCCGCTCGCTGCTAACAGCTGGAGGGGAGCGGGGACCAAGGTGAGGGAGGGGGTCCTGGATGCTTCCCCTCCAGTCCCCCCCACCCGGCATACATTTCCACAGACTGAAAACGTATGCTCCAAACATATTTAAAAAGTTAAAATCTGACAAAAAAAAATAAACCCAAAAACAAACTGGTTCCGTTTCAAACGGATCCGATCTGTAAACGGATAGCGTTCTGAATTTAATTTGTAGTTCGGTAGTGACTAAAACTTGATTGTGAGCTCCTATGAGGAACAGTTTGTGACATTACTAAATACACTGTAAAGCTCTGCAAAAGATTTCATTATTCCATAAATGCAATATGACAATACTCTGTATGCAGCGTTTACGAAAAGCTGGTGGCATCTTCCCAAGGATGTAAGCAGTGCAGACTCATAACTTACAACAGGAAGGAAGATCCAGGTTAGAAAGGTTCAGCACATTCTACAGCTAGTTTACTATTAGTATTGGCAGAGTAACAAGTTAAAAAGAATAGACCATAAATTCAATCACGCAAGTATGTTTTAGGTTCACCTAAACTGAGACAGATGATATGATGGGCTTCCATATTTTTTTTTCCTTTTAAACGATTCAAGATGCCTGGCAGTCCTGCTGTACTCTGTCTGCAGCAGTGTCTGAATCACACCTAAAAACAGGCATGCAGCTAATCCAGTCAGACTTCAAACACCTGATCTGTATGCTTGTTCGGGGTCTATGGCTGAGCATATAAGAAGTAGTCTCAGCAGAACCGCCAGGCAATCTGAATTGTTTAAAAGGAAATCAATAGGTCAGCCTCCATATCCCCCCTCAGTTCAGGTTTCTTAAAGAGGAACTTCAGCCTAAACAAACATACTGTCATTAAGTTACATTAGTTACCGTAAGTTAATTAAAATAGATAGGTAATATAATCTCTTACCCACCCTGTTTTAAAAGTATAGGCAAAGATTTGTGAATTCATGGGAGCAGCCATATTTTTGGTTGAAAAGAGGCGACAGGGAGCATGAGACAGTTCCAACTGTCCTGTGTGCTGATCACCCCTCCCATTTGCTAGGCAACGTGAACAACATAGGACATCCCATCATGCTTTGCACAGCATCAGGGGAAAAAAGCCCGGGCAGTTTTCTTTGATGGGTGAAGTTTAGCTAAAAAAATGCAGCTAAAAATGATGCTTTGGTAAGAAAAACAAAGTTCTGATGCTGTGAAACTGTGAAACACCAAGCCTTTTCAGCGCTGCTGAGTAGATTTTAAGTCCGGAGGTTCACTTTAAGTATAGATTGGGGCCAAATTTAAGACATTTTAAAAACACTTATGTATAATTACACTAAAGTATAATATGACTTCCACCAGCAGTTCTGCTCAATGGGACGTTTTCTGCAGAAAAGATTAGAGAGACAAAAGACATCCCACTCTAGAGGTAACCAATACACACAAATTTTGAATATCCAACCCAGAGGATTGCTATGCTAAAGCCTAGACTTTGTAAGCTACAAGCATTACATCAATAGTACTCCTCATTACAGATAAGCAGCCATCTCTGCAGGTGTATGGCTAAATATTAATCATGGTAAATATATTGTACTCAATTTTGTATGTCTATGCTTGAGGATGGGCTTGTGAAAACCCAAAACAAACTAATGTTGCTACTATAGGCCACGATATTACACTATTGTTTCATGTTATAAGAACTTGGCATATTGGAATTTTGCTCTTTTTTGGAAGTAGTATTTGTAATTGTAATGGGTGTGGAATGCACGGTGTGCTGTTTAACACAGCATAAAAGGCTGTGTCTAAACTATTCTATGTCATTCTGGCTGAAGTATAAATTGGTGTGGCGGATAACCTGGGGAAAATTATTATTATCTCTCGCTTGCCTTTATTTAACCCTAGGACTTTGGCTAAGCCTCATACAGACATATGATTGACATCTGCTACAACAGTAAGCAAATGTTGTAAGACAATTTAGCGTGCTCAAGCATTAGAAGTAATCATCAGATTATACCAACATATATAAACTGACAATTTTTTTTTATTTTTTTTATTTTTTTCTATACAGCTAATGGAGGAAGCCTTTCCCCAAGTGTGCCAAGCAGGAGAACGCCAGCTGAAATCCACTGGCTAGACTATGCACTATGAATGGATGTAGAAAGTGAGGAGCTTTGGTTAGGAAGGAGTTTAATAGCTGGAGGGCAGTGACAGAACATATCAGAAGAGAAACAGTTGCATTCAAGTGAGGTACTCTGGTTAAGTAGCTAAAAAAAGTTTAGGAAATAAAATGCACTAGGTTAGGTGTCAAAATTGAAAAAACATGTGGATGGAAGAAGTGAGGTATAATCTGCTTAAGAAAAACCTGGATTGATGGGGTCAAATGATTAAATACAAAGGAAGGCAAATACGTGGGTGGAAGTAGTGAGGAATAGTCTGATTAGGAAGGAGCTAGGTGGATGGATCACGTAATGGGGCTGAAAGGAAGACAAATGCATGGATAGAAAAGTATAATCTGGTTAGGAAGGACCTGAATGGATGATATCTGGAAATGGAACAAAAGGAAGACAAATACAGAGATGGACACAGAGCGGAATACTCTAGTTAGGAAACACCAGAGTGGATGGTTTCAGATGATGGCACAGGCACCTTACACACGCTTTTCAGCTGATGGAACAGACATCAAGCACTGAAAAGACTTTTGCATTTGAAAGATGGGAAGAAAGAAAAACACAGAACAAGCTGGAAAACAATGGATGAGAGAAGAAGCTACCTCAAAGCATCTACAATTCTATCTTTGATAAAATCTATGGTATATTATTAGGTATAATGAAATGGTCCAAATAATGAGATTTAAAAAGGTTTAATGTAGTTTATTATAAACCAAAATACATGTGTGAGGTCTCTTCATTTCCTCTTCTTGTGCATTAAGGATCATCTCACAGAGTTCTTACCCAACACAGAGGAATCATAAGAGAACTCCACCTCCACCTCTTTTAACTAAGACCCCTATCATATGTATAGTTCATTTACATGCAGTGTGGATGAGATGGGCGACTCAGGGTGTCCAGTAATTACCTGTGTCATCCTCCTCTAATGCTGAAGTTTCCTCTTTCTCCTCCTCTTCTTCTAGTTGTTCCTCGGATCTTATCTGTACAGTTGGATTATTTGAAGTCTGTTCTCCATTGCTCTCCCCTTGATTCTCAGCGGTTTCCTGGGGTTTTATAAGCTGGCTCAGTAGGACAGCCAGAACATTCTGCACCTCTCCCTGAGTTCCCAGCCCCTCTGAGTCTGCTTGATCTGCATTTTCATTATTTGCCTGCTCTGATGTCGCTGGGGTACTGGCTAACGCTGTGATAGACTGGTTGAGGGCCTCCAGTTGCTGCTGCATGTCCGGATTGGACTGCACATTTAATAGCTGAGATATTTGGGAAACACTGAGGTCCGTCTGACTTTGGAGCAGATTCAACAAGATGGCCAGTTCACTTTGATTAAGCTGCTGTGTGATATCTCCTAAGGGAGCTAAAAGAGATAAAGAAGAAGATTAAAAAAAATGTAATTGTAAAAACCACTCTGATGTGTCATTTTAGAATAGTAAAGTAATCTAGACCCTTACAAGCCCTTTTAATTGTAACTAACATAAGGAGGGTTTTTGTTGCTACATTCAGAGCTTATTTAGCTAGTTATTGTATCTGGACGTAAACCGGGCACTCCGGTTTTCTCCCACAGTCCAAAAACATACAAATAAGTGAATTGGCTTAACCCTAAACTGTCCCTAGACTACAATACATACGTAGACATAGGACTAAGGTGGGGATTATATGGTGAGCACCTCTGAGGGACAGTTAGTGAGAAGACGATATACTCTGTATGGGGCTGCAGAAGATGTTGGGGCTATATAAATACTAAATAATAATGAGGTATAGAGCAGGAAACAGTTGTGGACAGCGCCCATAAATCCTGGTGGTGGAGGAGGAGAAGAGAGGTGATGAGTGGAAGAGGGACATAGAGCAGTGCAACTGAACTCTCTCCACTTGCAGGAAAGCTTTCTTCAGCCAAAGTACAAAAAAGGAAGCATTCTTTGTGTATTGGCCACAGCAGCCGGCCACTTCTCAAATTGGCCAGCCAGATCCTGAAATGGCCAACTTCAGTTCAGGTCGTTACAAATATCACACGTGTCACGGTTATCAAATCTTTGACAGTGTGCTGTACAAGTTAAAAATAATTGCAAAAGTATCTAAAGCACTTTTTAATAGCATTTTAATTTTTATATCTCATTCAATCTCAATTAGTACAAAACTTTTTACAATACAAAACATTCAGGTAAAAGTTGATGTATGATTTTTCATCTGAGCCACAATACATAAAAATATCCATATATACAGTCAAAAACAGTGCAATATACTGATGAAATGTGGGCAAAACCGCTAGCTTGTTTTAGGTCAATGACCCAAGGGGGGGGGGGCATGAGGACCCAAGGGGGGGGGCGCATGAGGACCCAAAGGGGGGGGGCGCATGAGGACCCAAGGGGGGGCGCATGAGGACCCAAGGGGGGGGGCATGAGGACCCAAGGGGGGGGGGCATGAGGACCCAAGGGGGGGGGCATGAGGACCCAAGGGGGGGGGCATGAGGACCCAAGGGGGGGGGGCATGAGGACCCAAGGGGGGGGGGGCATGAGGACCCAAGGGGGGGGCATGAGGACCCAAGGGGGGGGGCATGAGGACCCAAGGGGGGGGGCATGAGGACCCAAGGGGGGGGGCATGAGGACCCAAGGGGGGGGGGCATGAGGACCCAAGGGGGGGGGCATGAGGACCCAAGGGGGGGGCATGAGGACCCAAGGGGGGGGGGCATGAGGACCCAAGGGGGGGGGGGGCATGAGGACCCAAGGGGGGGGGGGGCATGAGGACCCAAGGGGGGGGGGCATCAGGACCCAAGGGAGGGGCATCAGGACCCAAGGGAGGGGCATCAGGACCCAAGGGAGGGGCATCAGGACCCAAGGGAGGGGCATCAGGACCCAAGGGAGGGGCATCAGGACCCAAGGGAGGGGCATCAGGACCCAAGGGAGGGGCATCAGGACCCAAGGGAGGGGCATCAGGACCCAAGGGAGGGGCATCAGGACCCAAGGGAGGGGCATGAGGTGCAAAGGAGGCATAATCCACAAGATGCCCCTTCACCACTGATGCACCAGGTTCAGTATATATTTTTTCCCCTGGTTTTCGTCCTCTAAACCTAGGTGCTTGTTATGGTCAGGTGCGTTTTATAGTCCAAAAAATACGGTAATCACAGTTCTGAAATATCAGAAGATTATGATTCCGTTTGCAATTGATCAGACACCTTTTTTTGCATATTGATGTGGTGACCAGCATTCCCATGAATGGACAAGTAATGACCCATTACTTTCTTGTTAACAGCCTCTGAATGGCTGTGTAACCCTTGGAATGCTTCACTCAGCGTTCCGTGACAACTACAAAGGTGTTCAAGTACTCTGATTCATTAAAAGCCACTATAATGAGCAGCAGTATGCGAACACAGTCATTCAACACTGCATCCTAATTAATGCTCAGTTCTATAGCAATTAAGGAAAGTTTGCACAAAAAGCAGAGTGATAATTATAAGCATTACTAAAGCCGTTTGGTAGCGGAGGATGCAAGATTAAAATAATCAGCAAAAGTAAACCTGACAATCTCCAGTTCACGTACTAGGTTAAAAGCAGTGCAAAGTCTGTCATGCTTCCTGCCGTGTGTGCCTGTAGTAGAATGCCAGACATATCCCTTCAGAACACAAATTCTTTTTGTATACTGGGAGGATAGAGCTGGGTGCCCTCTGGGTGGCCATGAGGTTGATGCAAACAAAAATAAATACAATACAAAAAAAATTACACCTTCTCATAACTGCCTTTGATGCCCATTCAGTTCCATGATTCCCCCCCTTACTACGCCTTCCTCACTAAGAAGACAGGGAGAGGAAAAGTCTGTTCAAGAGTGAGGGACCAATACAAATAAAATGGTAAGGAGAGAACGTGTGCCCACACATCTAGGAATGTATGGGCAGATCCACCAAGAGACCGACCCCTCTTTAATCGAATCTGATCGGAGAGATCTGTTGCCTGCCCACACACCACAGGTCATTTGCTGTAATCAAATGAAATCATGATTTCAGCATTAAATCATCAGGAATCTGTTTAGCTCCACCAACAACTTGCCCACCGCTTAAAGAGGAGCTCCAGTGAATATAATGTAATAAAAAAAAGTGCTTCATGTTTACAATAATTATGTATAAAGGATTTAGTGTTTTCCCATTGTAAAATATTTTAAATCCCCGATTTACATTCTGACATTTATCATATGGTGACATTTTTACTGCTGGCAGGTGATGTAGCTGCTGCTTGCTTTTTTGGAAGTTGGAAACTGCTGTAAACAGCTATTTCCCACAATGCAACAAGGTTCACAGTCAGAAAACTGCCAGGACCATGGTCCTCAGAGTTTATTGTGGGAGGGGTTTTACCACAATATCAGCCATACACAGCCCCCTGATGATAAGTTTGTGAAAAGGAATAGATTTCTCACGTAAAAGGGGGTATCAGCTACTAATTGTGATGGAGTTCAAATCTTGGTCACGGTATCTCTTTAAGTGTAAAATGCTGGAATTGGCCTTTAATGTTTTCAATGTGAATCTCTGCAATGTAGACAAAATCGGGGTGGGGGTGGGAGTTTTCTACCTATAGATGCAACCAGGCAATATAATGTCTTGCCACAAATCAGAACGGACTTCAGGCTACATATGTAATCTTTACCTTTACAGCGTGCCCAAGTTGGGCACACAAAAAACAAAACGTAGGCTACCTGATCCGGATGGGGGGGGGGGGCAGAGTGGGGGGGCTGAGTAGATCAGTAGCTGCAAAACCCAGAGCTCCTGCGACCTCTAGATCACAACGCTGGAATGAGAGACTGTCTCTCATTCACCGCGTGCAGTGAGGCAGGGGAGTGGCAGGGGGCGCAGCCAGGGAGTGAGAGCTGCCCAATGGCAGCTCTGCAAACCCTGCAGGAACGGAGGGCGTTTTAAACAGGGAATAATTCTCCCCTAGGTATACCTCCGAGATAGCAACAAATACTGTTGCTAATCTCGGTTGGCTATAGTGCGGCAGTGGGGGGGACCAGAGAGTGGCAGTGTGGGGACAC